>NW_008794836.1:3466677-3484604 GCF_000699145.1 Aptenodytes forsteri | reverse complement strand
TTGTTCAGCCTGGAGAAGAGAAGGCTTCGGGGACACCTTATTGCAGCCTATCAGTACTGAAAGGGGGCTTATAAAAAAGATGTCGGCAAACTTTTTAGCAGGGCCTGTTGTGACAGGACACAGGGGAATGGCTTTAAACTAAAGGGGGGTAGATATACACTAGATAAAAGGAAGAAATTTTTTACACTGAGGGTGGTGAAGCACTGGAACAGGTTTCCCAGAGAGGTGGTGGATGCCCCATCCCTGGAAACATCCAAGGTCAGGTTGGACGGGGCTCTGAGCAACCTGATGTAGTTGAAGATGTCCCTGCCCATGGCAGGGGGGGTGGGCTAGATGACCTTTAAAGGTCCCTTCCAACCAAACTATTCTATGATTCTATGATTCTATTTTATCAGCAGGACATAAAGTAGGATGAGCTCTATTCTCAGTTATGCTGCAAATAAAACTAAGCTATGTGTGTGGTGTGCTGCTTTGCTAGAATTTGTCTTTCAAAGATCAAAAGACTGTCTACAATGCTTTGTGGAGGACAGTAACTGTGGTAGCTCCAGGCCTACATTCACACAAACAGGAAAGTCTAAGACCTCCTCTATGTATGTATCAAGTAATAATCTCTTTTTCTTCTTGGGAAATGATAGATTTGACCATCTAACAGGCTTTTTGTAACATTATAAACTTGGGTCCTATAATTCTGTGATCATCAGTTTCTTCTTCACAATATCATTAAATATGTCAGGTTGGAATGGCTTTGGGAGTTGTCTGTATCCAACTCCCATCTCAATGCAGGGATAATTTAAATTTAGCTATCTCTGGAAATGAAGAATCCAAAACTTGCTGGGCAGCCTGGTCCAATGTTTAACCATCCTCATGGTGAAGAATTTTTTTTCTTAGATCTAATTACAGTCTCCCTTGCTGCAGCCTCTGTTCATTGCCTCTTGCCCTTTTGCTGTGAACCTCTGACAAAAGTCTACCTCCATATTCTCTATAAATCCCTTTTAAGAAGTTGAAAGTGACATTTAGATCTCCCCATAGCCTTATGTTCTTCAGTCTGCCACTATTGAGCTCCATGACATTTCTGTCAGCCCATTTCTCTAGGTTACTGAAATCTCTCTGAATGACAGTCCTGCCCTCCGATGTATTGATTGGTCCTCCATGATGTGGTGTCATCTACAAATCTGACGAGGATTTATCATCATTCCTACCACTCAGTTCATTAATAGAGACATTAATCAGTATTTGCCCCTGTATCAGCTGCTGAGGAATGCCACTAGCAATCACCTGCCAGTTGGACTTCACACCACTGATCAGAATCTTTTGGCAGCCTAGTAAGTTTTACAGCTGTCCAGCCTATTTTTGCCACTTTGGCTGCAGAAATACTACTATAGGAGACCATGTCCAAGGCTCTGTTACAGTCAGAGTACACAATATCCTCGGCTCTCCCCTCATCCACCAAGCCATTCATCTCATCCTTGAAGGGAATCAGAGGTTGGTCAGACACAATTTTCCCTTAGTGAATGCAAAGCAGCTGTTACCAGTCACCATGGGTTTTGTGTCCCTATAAATGGTGAATCAGTAGAAATTGCTCCATAACCTTCTTCAGGGCCAAAGGTGGACTGACTGGCCTATAGTTCTCTGAATCCTTCTCCTTGCCTTTAATGAATATAGATAGATTTGCCATTTTCTAGTCATCAGGGACATTCTTGAATGGCCACAACCTCTTGAAGATGACAGAAAGCAGCCTTGCAATGACTTCAGACTGTTCCCTCAGCATCCTTGAACATATCCACTCCCATGGGCTTATGCTTCCCCTGTTTGCTTAAGCAGTCCCTTGTCTGGTCTTCCTCTACCATTAGTAGTGTTCATTCCCAGCGACTCTGACACTGGACACAGGATATGTCAGGGGCCTAAAAGCCAACCTTGCCACAATAAAAACTGAGCCAATGAAGGCCCAGAGTCTTTCCATATCCTTTGTCATTACAATGCCTACCCCAAGTCATTTGTTCCTTCTTTATCTTATAATTTCAGGAAAAAACAATCATGATGTTCTTTGTCAATATATTTAACCAAATAACATATAAACATTTTTATTGTATTTACACACCAGCTGGGAATGAAGCTGGATTGCTGTAGTAAACAAGTTCATTGTGTAATTGTCATTGACACAGTATTTCAACATATATAACTAAAATTTTTCAGTATCTCTGTCTTACTGTTTGCAACTTTGCTAGATAACCCCTGGCCTCCTGTAATTTAGGAAATATAGCCATCTTTGATCCACCATGACATTTCAAACATTTAGTTTCTCTGCACAAGTATTTTATCCTATACATTTACTGTTAAGGCTTGGCTAAAAACAAAATAAATTGCTCTAAGATTATTAAACAGAAAATTCTCAAGCTAAAGAGATCTATCCTGCCAGCAAATCAACCAGTGGTAAAATATTAACTTCTTATTCAGGCAGGTCAGTAATTTTTTGTGTACTGTGAGGCTGGGAATAACAGCTTCATACCAGGCATTAACTTTAGGTCCCTTTGCCAAGAGAGTTTTCTTCAAAGATCTGGAAGGTGAGCTGTTATCATCAGAAAGGTGTACTTATGAATCAGCATAGACACAATTATACAGAGTGAAAACAAAAATCCCCTGTTTAGAGAATATTAATGTTTCAAAATCAAGCTTTCAAAAAAGCCTTGGAAAACACCATTTGCAGTTGCCACAGAAACTTTAAATAGGCATGCTATGCCTATGCTTACAGGCTGGCTTTAATCCTATGATTTTCCTTTTCCCTACAATACTCATGCCATTCGAAGTACACAATAGACACTTTACTTTTCATAACAACTAGTCAATACTTTCTTTACTTCTCCTCAGGATATGTCCCTTTTTTTCAGGCTTTATTTACTATGCACTCTCTAAATCTGCTCTGATTAGCATCACACAAGGACTGTGTGAGAGAGGGAGAAAGAGAAGTGCATTCTCCCTGGCACCATTCAATTGCTTCAGAATGCAAGTCCTGCAAATACAAACCTTTTCACAATACGTGTTCCAAATTATCCACATAAAAGACGCAGGAATACATAATCCTCTCTCTATATAACCTTTCCTTCAAAAACTATCTTATTCCCAGAACAAAAACCCCCACATTTTAATCTCTGAAAGAGGTAGGGCAAGTGATGGGAAGCAAATGAGAACACAATCATTTGTGCAACAAGGAAAAGATGGAAAAGGGCAAAACAAATTGTCAAGTGGCTCCTGAGCACAGTTATTTTGTTCACCTAAACCCAGGTCTCCCATCATGCCATATCCATTTACCACGTGAAGTACAAGTCAAAATCAATTTCCCATTCCTCTTTCTCCTCATCTGCTGTTGGTGTCCCCTTTATTTCCTTTGCCTGCTGGTAGCATCAGTCTTCCTGCCTATAGATCTGTAGTCTCCCTCACACTTGCAAGATTTGCCTTTCTTTCTAGTCAGCTTCCCAAAATCTTGGTCCTCTGTCTCCACTTCAGCTGTTATCCTTTTGGCATTCAGACCAGCCAGCATCTCTCCTTGGAGTTGTCAGTACTGTATAAAGTTAAGGGAGGCATTCAGAGCACAGGAAAGACAGTTTTCTTCCTCGCTTCGATGTCCTGCTCTCGTTGGACACCTATCAACAACCCAGAGCTGGAATTGCAGAGAAAAATGGTGAAAGCAAGGTAGTAGCTCTTCACCTAACTATGGCTTCAAATTTGGAAACAGAGCTGCACAGTCTCATTAATTTTGCTAAATTTTGTTCATTGCAACCATTTTGCAGATGGTTTTCCAGCTATTTAGAAGTCAACCTGATTTTCCATAGAGTCAACAAACACTGCACATCAGGTATAAACCACCAAATTCTCCTCTCCAGCAAAGGTGGATCTCACGTTTCAAAGCATGGAAGTTATTCACTTGCTCAAGCCTTAAAGTGAGAAAAAGAACATGACATTTTTCTCCAACCTCATGCTCAAAAAGGCTGAAATCTCCATGGTTCCAAAACCCTCAGCCTGAAGATGACATGCTATAAGGTTACATTTGTATTACATGAGGAGAGAGGAGTGAATAACGTGCTACAGCTCCTGCCCTAGTCTCACCAGGCAGAAGGCACGTACCACATTACATTTTGGTGTAACCATTGCATGTGCATTTAGCTCCAACCAGGATGGAAAATTTCAACCTGAACACATAGAAGTAGAAAATAAGGTTATATAAATGTTGATAGAAAAAAAGCACTTGCATAGTATTTCAAGAGGATGACAGGCAAGAATGACCATGTCACCCATTTGTCCAAGTCTCTGGACTGCAGACCTGATGTTCATTGCAATGGAGAAGCTTATGCCTTTTTTAAGCCAAAGGATCATATAGGTTGAAATCCACAATGGTCTACATGTTGCTTACTGTTTAGCCATTTAATTTCTGTTCACGTTTGCTACTCTGCTCAACAGGATCAAACCCTGATCCCACTGAAGTGGGAGTTTTGCCACTGACATGAATGGATAAGAGAATTTCCCTAGCTCTAGGCATAAATTAGTTCGAAGATGTGGCTCAGTCTAGAACATGCAGTTGTCAGGAAAGGAATTTGACCCCTTGTCTGTGTTTAGATATTGTGTAACATATTTTGAGTGTCACTTTGACATAAATAGTGGTAAACACTACTACAAGAAATAAAATATTAATTCTATAGCATATAGTCTTTATTTCTTAATATATACATGACTATGTATATAACATCATACAGCTTAACTATATACATGTAAATATATAGTGTGTATTTATATATGTATGTATTTACATTGTACATGCTATATGTATGTAACTATATGTATACAGTTACAGTCTCCAGGAATAAGAAAGCACTTTTTATATATTAAGGTGCTTTCTCTGTTGGTTCTGGTCATGATTTTCTCATTCCTTCCTGATCTTTAGATACAAGGTATTTCCTGAGCAATCTGAGAGATGACTGAATTTCTGTCACCTTTTTCAAGACTTCAGGGGCAGGAAAAAGAAAAAAATAATTTTTGTTTCTTTAGCGCAAACCTCTTATGGGAAGAAGTTGGCTTAAACGTTTATAACACAAGGCCTCCTTAGTTTGTCTTATTGCTGGGGGAGATGGAGTCACTCACTGTGATATGTAGTGAAAAGTATTTCATTCCCAGGGCAAGAAAGTCAAGATGTCTTCATGCTGTCCAGGAGGGAACTAACAAATTAATTTTCCCTGTGGCCAGCATCACAGGTTGCAATGAAAGTTAAAAGTTGAGCCACATATTCCTCAAGTATAGCCTGGCATTTGACCAAAGAGCTGCACTGAGAAGGTCGGAATGTCCTAAAACAACAGACATCTGCTTTCACACTGCAAGTACAATGGGTGGAACTGAATAAATTCCTTTTCTGCTACCTCTGTGTTGCTTGGTCTTTGGCAACCTCATTAATTCAAATAGGGTCCTTTCCCCTTCTGATTTTCCATCATAAATGAAGACTGGCCAGTAGAACAATTTTGACTGATCAAGGAATGTAAAGGTCAGAGGGCTGCCAAAAGATGAGGAAGAGTGACTTAGTCATCGGAGGAAAGTGAGAGGGGTTGTAAAATGCTGTGGACTAACTCAGCCATTCTGTTATAAAATAGTTCAAAAGAGAGAGGGAAAAAAGGGTGACAGAGCACTGATCACACAAACACACACACACAGCCCCCCCCCACATCCCAGAGCATCACCTGGGCACTGATTTTCCTCAGCCTGTTTCTTCTATTTTCATCAGAATTATCCAGCTATTACAGGCAAGTTTACCAGGACATTGGTGTATCTTCCAGTCTATGTGGGTATAGCTGCATAAAGCAGAGTCTATATGCCATATCATGTTCGGGGGATCTCTCTTTTGTAGGCTTGAAGATAAGTCTTCGGTAGAAAATGGCTTGCAAATTGCCTGCCAGTTTGTCAGGTAAATAAGTAGAGGATCTTTTTGATGTACAGCAGTATTATAGGCCTGCTATATAGGCTATATAGTACTATAGGCAAGCTCAGGAAAAAGAAAAAAAAAAAAGAAAAAAAGAATATTGCCTGAAAATATTGCTCTCCCTTCATATGTTTCTGTTTTTAGATACAGCAAGTGATATTGATCGAGTTGATAAATCATTTGTTCCATTCATCCACGCTTGGAAACATTCCATGTATTTATAACCTCTACTGGAAATAGAGGTGTCTCAGTATGCTACTTATTTTTGTTTATCCAATATTATTAAGGCATTTTTACTTACAATAATGAAACAACGGAACTAATTTCTAAAAACAAACAACCCCCCCCCAAACAAAAAAAAAAACCCACACAAAAAAATCAAACCCAAATCAGTTTTATACTAAAAAAGAGATATTGTAAGCAACATTTGTTTAAATAAATACAGCTAGTTTCCAAGCTCATTCATGATTAAAATGAAGGAGGAATATTTCCTTTGATCCAAATTTTGAGACATTTATATCCCCAGACCTGTGCATAGAAGGTGGTTGTTAACTCCATTTTGCTTATGTAGTGCAATTATTGACTTGTTCACAGGAGTTTCTTACTTAGAAATGTGATGCATGTCTGACTTTTCCTTTCTGCTCTGGATTTTATTATAAACTTAAACATAATTCCTTCCCATTCTTCCTCAAAAGTTCTGGATTGTTGGAGTTAACAGTAGACTCAGCATTACAGATTTTAGGAAGTGTGTCTCTCTGAACTACTCCTGTTTCATGAACTGTTTTTAATTTTTTTTTTTTTTTAGAAGGTACCATAAAACACATTACAGGAAACTTGACAATATGACCTTTGTGGACTACAGGGTTTATTTTATATGTCTGATGGTAGATTGCATAAATTAACATAAAATCTTTTTATTCCTTATCTAGATTAAAAAGTATATTAAAAGATCAACATAAATTTAATAACTACACATAATGTAATAGAATTATTGCTTTTGATTAAATGAAGTGTTTTTGGGACTGGATTACCAACTATATTTTTAATAATATCAAAGTCCATTTATTGATGGATGAGAAAAATCAAAACCTACCACATTTGGAAAACCAAATTGTTAGTGATTAGTAAATATTAGTTCCCTGAGCACTTTTATAGGTTATTGACAATGGTAATTAGATTTCCCCCCCTCACAGTCAGGATACATTTGAGCTTCCAAAATGTAAAAATTCTCCTTTGTCGTACCTGTGCTATATTCAGTAAATGTCAATGCTATATTTTGATCTCATAGATGTTTTTTCTTCTTCACCACCTAAAGGAAATATAGCACTTAAGCAATGAACTGCAAAAGCTTTAGAACTGTAGACATTATCAGCAGATGAACTGTTTCTTAGATAAAAGAATTATGAACCAAAATAATTGGATTCAGATGTGACATATATTGGACACCCTTGAAGGAGTAACTGATAGAAGCTTTTATGCAGTAAGTGTTACCTGAAGGAGCTAAAGTAATAGGAAATACAGGCAACCTAGATATTGCTGGAGAAGAGGGTGAAGATCAGATGAAGTGTCACGCTGTCTGCCAGAAATAAGGTCCACAAACTGACCAGAGGCTACAAAGAGTCCTAATGGGAATGGGTCCACTGATGATTTTTTATATTTAGATAAAGGATGATTTTTTTGCTGGCATGACTCGGAGATGACTATGCCAGGGGAAGGACTAAAATACATTATGGTGAGTACATAATGTTAAGTGATATTTTAACATTAATAGATGAAGATCAAGACATACAAGACAAAAATAATTTGGAATATTTTGGAATGTTCCACCAGCAGAAGACATACACAGATTATTCAAAAGAGGGACTCACTTGAGTACATAGGTACTGTACTGGTGTAAGTATCAGAACTTAAACTAAGCCTGAAGATGAATTATTTGAGGCACACACAGATCAAGTTCTGAAAAGAATAGCATTACAGTTCGAGATAAAACATTCTGAAGTTAAAAAATAAATAGTAGGACTGATGAAAATGAAATCTAAGCTGTTTCTGAGTTCCTATAAGAGACCTGAAATACAGTATGAGAAACAAAGGCTATTTTTATAAATAATGCATAATCACTTAATTCTGCTCCTCTTTCTTGCAGCTCACATGGGATGGTTGGCTCTCTTCTGACCTCATTAATTTAAAGCAACCTCTGATCTGGGGAAAAATATGCAATGACACATCTACTTCCATACAGCAGGCAAGATTTTTCCATAATCTGCATTTTACTTCACTGTTTCTAGGTCAAAATCCTGAGACCAGTTCTCAGTTCCTGCTGATTTCCTCCCTGCTCACACTTAATCTACAGATCACCACATTACCTCCTTTACATCACCCTTCTCTCCTTGCGCTGAAAGGCCCAAGAGTTACCTCCTTGATAGACCACTCGCTTTTTCCCCAGCTGATGTTAGTCACTATTTTCTCTGTTCCATTTTGTCTTTCTGTGGCTGGTCAGCAGGCCCTGCCAACCTGTACTCCCTTCACAGCTGTCTCCCAGGTTTCTGTCCTAAACTCACCATCCAGGTGGCTTCACTTGTCCACCCCCTGGTTTTCTGCCTTCACCTCTTCTTATGCTGGGCTAATTCTGGTACCACGCCACGCACATCATGTTAAAACTAGTAGTAGTAATTCTTTACTCTGCTATTATAAAGCTGTCTAGGAGTCATTCACCAGGGGAGTGAGGCAGATTGCAGGTTCCAAACTTTTTAGATGCAGTTATGAAGAAAAAGTTGCGTATCCTCAACATGTTGCACTAGCGCACGTTGTTCATTCCTGACTGCCAGCTTGCACCCAGGACACCGAATCCCAATCAGAAAAGGTTACGCACATCCAGCTCCCTGACTGAGATGATGCCTGCTCTTGTTATTCTACCTGCATCAACCTTCACTGAGTGCATAGGAAACAAAATACTCTCACTTGCGTCCTGTGCAATTCTGAACATTGCCAATGCACGTCAGTTCCCAAGGCCATGACCTTTATGTCTCCCCACTTACCTACTTCTACGCTTCAGCATATGCTGTCAGACTTGAAAAGCCAGTGGGTTTCTGCTTATCTTTCCTCCTTCCACTTGCTTCTTCTCATTTACCCATACAGGTTTGTAAATCTAAAAGAGGAATATGGCTCCACATAAGAATTTGGCAAACATCTGCCTTGGTTTATAAGTCTTCTCAGTACAAGGTACACAAAAATGGCAACAAAGCTCACAGAGGAGAAGGAAAGTAATTGTAATTCTATCAAGACTTCTAATTCAAGCAAACTGCTTCAAATGTTAATAGATTTCCAACGCAATACTAGCTAATCCTACACTGTCAATTTATATAGTGGGAGAATCACCTGCACTGACATGTTTAATGTGCTTTTTGTAGCCAACCACCTTGAGCCGTGATCTCGTCAGTTCTCATTAGGCAAATGAAGCAGAGGCGTGTCAGTCTGTGGATGGGAAGACCTCTGGGGACGGCTGGACGCTGCAGCACACTCCCGCCAGGAAATATGTTCAGCCATTAAGGAAGTCACACTGCAGCAGCCCTCGCCACCCCACCCAGCCCCATGTCCTGCCACAGACTTCCCCGTGACAGCCAGCAAATCTCTGCACCTCCTTCTCGCCTCCACTTCACCCTCCTCTGAGCAGGCAGCAGACGTGGCGACAGCGACTCGCCGCAGGAGGTGACACTCTTCCCTACGGATCCGTATTAAACTAACGTCGCAGCAAGTGGCAGGAGGCACTCTGCTAATAGAGGTTTTGTCCTCAAGATGAGAAATAAAACATTATCTGACTTGTGGTCATTAAAAATCCCACAGCGCTTTTCACCAGACTGGGGTTTAACGCCGGTATCCTGATCATATTCCAATGTGGGTAATTGCACTTCACCTGTTTAAATTCCCCTGATGCACCAGCTGAATTCTCCTATTCACCTCGAGCTGAAATTGGTAGCACCAGCAATGCAAAGGCTGCTACTACACACTGCCCTGCTGATGGCTGTGTTTTAGCAAAGTGCATCACTTCCTACATACAGAGCATTTCAAATTCTTTGTAGAGCAACTTGATGCATATGAATGGTGCTATATATACACACACAAAATAATCAGTCAGTAACAGGAAAATTGTGCAGCATGAAAGAATTTCAAAATAAATTAGTCTACTCTCCCCACAAATCATTAACTTAAAAAAAAAATCAGACAATACAGCATATACAAATTAATATCTTGGTCAGGTGAAGAAGCAAACATTTCTCTAATATAACTGAAAGCATAGATATTGATTTCCGAGCAGATAGGGTACTGTAGCCTCTAGCAATCCTATGATTAAATCACTAGCTTCAGCTCTGGCATCAGTGTTTCCTTCAGTTAAAAAAAAAATTAAAAATATATATGCAGAAGATATCTCCAGATCCCCAGAGCCATTCCTCTGAGTAAACTGGCAAAATGTAAATATTTCCCTAAGGGGTTTTGATCTAGTGCTAGATTATCTCACTGAAGTTGATCATTTTAGTACTTCTTTGAACGGGAAGTAGTTTCTGCCTTTCAGACTTGATTTGTTAAAGCTTTGAATGGAAATAAATTAAAAACTGCAACCAGCCTCTATGACAGGGTTTTCTGAGCACTCTGTGGAAAACAAATTTGCTGGTCTCACAGGTTCTGACCTGAGTCTCCAGAAAGCTAACACCACTCTTTCCTTTGGTTTTACTGGATTTAAACTAAGGCTTCCCACTTGGAGGCAGCAGGCGCCGTGAAGATACAGTACTCCCACTGCCAGAAACAGAAGGTTTCATATAACTCAACAGCATCAGCAACAGCTGTGGAACACAAAGACCTTTTAAACTCTCTAACCTGCCATCAGAGCAACCTGTGCCATAAAATATACAAGCAAATTTGGAGATCTGATCAAAAAATTCACTGAAATCAGTGGGCTGGGTTAATTTAGAGGAAATCAAAACCTAGAGATGCCTTGGTAAAGCAAAGTTTGTTTATTATTAATCATTACACTTCTAATAGATTCAACATTCAGTTCAAGAAAGGTTATCATCTTACCTGTCTTGTCCACTTTATCTTAAAGAACGACACAGAAAAATAAAGTTTTACAAAAAGATTTCTTTAAAGCTGCTTTAAATGGCTCATATATTCAGGACTTGAAGTGGTATACAAAGGGACACATTTTCCATTTTAATTAAAACAATGAGAAACGAGAACATTAAACCTATTGAAATTTTTATATAAATTAAATGAGGAACTTAAATGACAAGGCCAAGAATGGAGCACTGTTGAAACAGCAGCCCCAAGCAGAATGATCTGTTAAAAAGGATTAGAGAAGAAATTCTCTAAATATTAATAAAAAAGAGAAGTTACTGGAAATTATACTTCTTAATTTAACACCATTTATTCCTTATAAATATTTTCTATTTAAGGCCTAATATGCATTAAATATTGATAAAATCTTTATTAAAATGGTTTCACAGTAGCACAATAATTTTTTAATTCCTGAAACTGTAGGGCAAAGAAGTCCTAAATTGGCAGATTTGATTACTAGGAAATTAACAGTCCATAGGGAGTTCCCTCCAGACCTACAGACCCACCAAAGCAACTTCTGCCCCATGGCCCAGTTACTCCTGGCCGGCGGAGGGCTGTGCCCTGGGAACAAGGAAAGGGTCATATGCGGTGCCACCTGAACACACTCGCCCGCCTGACTCCTGCCAAGACATCTTTGGTCAGTCCAGGAAACAAAAATCTATTAGTGCAATAATTATGAACACAGTGCTATAGTAAACAGACTGTAGAATAAAAAAATGCACACTATAGGGAGCTTGTGCTACATGAAGACTCTTCTCCTGGCAATAATCTTTCATCAAGTAAATTTTGTTCATAGCACCTCTCACTCATTACTTCATTCGAGGAGGTAGCTATAGTTTTCAAATGTGTAAACATGCTTTTATTTTACATATCTTTTTCTTTGTTCCTTCCACCTTCCCTTCCTTCCTAACATGTTTTTATATCTCTTCATGATGGTGACACTATCCCAAAAGGACTATGTTTTGCTAGTGTTTGTTACTATTGCTATCAATATTTTCAGCCAATCATTTAATGTAAACTCCTTTTATTCAAGGGTAATTTGTTTTGAAACCAATGAAAAAATATATCCAATTTTTCTTATACAAGTGTTAAGGTAATATGATTTAGCAATCAGCAGCAGCTATTATTGTGATCTTTCTGAGCTCTAATAACCTACATTTTATTCTGTTTCAAAACTGTGCTGGTTTTGGCTGGGATAGAGTTAACTTTCTTCATAGTAGCTGGTAAGGGGCTGTGTTTTGGATTTGTTCTGGAAACATCTGGAAACATGTTGATAACACAGGGATGCTTTCCTTAACAGGGCTTACACAGAGTGAAGGCCTTTTCTGCTCCTCACCCCCCCCCACCAACGAGCAGACTGGGGGTGCACAAGAAGTTGGGAGGGGACACAGCTGGGACAGCTGACCCCAACTGACCAACCAAAGGGATATTCCACACCATATGGCGTCATGCTCAGCAATAAAACTGATGTTTTTGTTGTTGCATGGATGTCGGGGGGGGGGGGGGCTCTCTTTGTTATTTTCCTTTTCATTACAATTTATTATTATTATTATTTTATTTCAATTTTATTTCAATTATTAAACCCACAAGTTTTCTCACTTTTACCCTTCCAATTCTCTCCCCCATCCCACTGGGGGGGAGGGAGCGAGCGGCTGTGTGGTGCTTAGTTGCCGGCTGAGGTTAAACCACAACGCAAAACTAATAGTCAGAATGGTTTGGTTACTCATAAATAACTGCAAGCACATCTTAAGCATCTTTCAAGCAAACATGAAATCATAGCCAACTGACATCATGGCAGGAATCTTAAATTTGGCATTTCCAGGAAACGTTAGATTTTTTTTATGAACAGAGAGACATAAGTGGAAGAATCTGGCTCAGTATTTATTAGCTTTAGTATGTTCTTGCCTTGCAAACTTCACAGTGGAATAATACAACAGATCTTAGCAAATGCTTAAACCACTTCTACTATTGACCTTGTCCTGCTATCATTCATCACAGGGAAAGTTTTCTTTTGATGTACATATCATAAGCTTGTCTTCAATTTTCAGTAATATATTGAGAAGATGAAGGAAACAGAAGAGTAATAGCAAATGCAACAGCATTTTTTTTCCACTCTTGAAATTTCCTGAACTGCACTCTGCTTTCAAAGCAATAAGCTTTCTGGGCATATTGTAGAAAACAGCAGAGGATTCATACTCATAGCTTCAGAAACAGGTTTTCCCACTTTGTGTTAGTCATACAAATGTGATGCCTGCATTTTATAATTGCTCAGCAATACTCTTATTCCATCCCTCACAGCCACACGATGAGCGGGATTATAGAATTTGCACACAGGGGGAATAGATCCTTATCGCCTCGCTACACATGGTTGAGGGAGCATTTTGCTGTAGCCATTAGGTTGAAGAGTGTTTTATCCTACCTGGTTTGCATCGCTCCATGTGCCAGAGCATTTCAGCTTGAGAAAAGTAGGTGAACCTCACCAATTTAACTCCCATTTCAGATTATTTCTCCTCTAGGGAAGAAGTAAAGAAGATATTCATTGAATTCAGCTGTTTATAACTATTAGTGAAAAAACTTTTCCCAACACTGCCAAACTCTTTCTGAGAGCAAAAAAAGACTCTTTTGACCCAAAGAGTCTCCACACTGAAGGCAAGAACCACGTTTAGTTTTACGGAGTAGAATTTTAAATTTAAACAAACGATTTTTCAGTCCTTAGGCTCTCATCTCCATGGCAACCAGGGACATTTGGGAAAATCTTGCAACTATGGCGTAGACACATACTTTATATATTATTAATGTAATATTTCCTAAAGGAAAGTCCAGATGACTGTGAATTCCTTCTTTTTTCTATACCTACCTTGGCCTTATTTTCTAAGGTTTTCTTATTATTACCCAGCTGTCCTCCAATCTCAGCACAATTAAAACAGAGCCTTCCCTCTTTTCCTTCCCTAAATATCTTTCCATTAGTCTAGTCTCAAATTCAAGACAACCCTAACTTTCCTCCCACTCAGTTACACAACTTGTAATCATTTTTGAGTTGTCCATCCGTATAATCCCACACAACATTATCTAGATCTTGAAGGTTCCTCGGGCACAAGATATTTAAAAACTTGAGCTGTCTGGAATGAGAGGAGAAACAGGTTTTCATCCAAGTCTTCATTCTGCTGTGTCTCAGCTACTGCAGTTTCCACCCCTCTGGCCTAAATACCATATGTCTTCACTTCTATTTGTTCAAATTTTTCTGCCTCCTCGGGCACAAGATATTTAAAAACTTGAGCTGTCTGGAATGAGAGGAGAAACAGGTTTTCATCCAAGTCTTCATTCTGCTGTGTCTCAGCTACTGCAGTTTCCACCCCTCTGGCCTAAATACCATATGTCTTCACTTCTATTTGTTCAAATTTTTCTGCCAAAATAGCTGTTCTGGCTCATACATTTCTGGCACCATTTCCCTCATTCATCTCTACAAATTCCTTCCCTAGTATAAGACATTTTATGGATTAGCCGTTTTATACCTATTATCACCAGCACTATTGCTGCTGAAGGCAGGATGGTAAAAGTGACTATTTGAATAATATCAAGGAGAACAGCGGTACCATTTTTTAATGCATACAACTATATCCAGAATTCCTGTTGCTGTTTCTCTCAGAATCAAGATGCAGCTGCTGTTGAGACAGCAGTTCTCCACTGCTTAATGCTCTTTTGCCTCATCAGACCTATGAAAACCTCACAGGTATAAAGCAGTTTATATGCTATCACCATGGCCTAAAATACTTTTTTCTGAATTAGTTCACTCCCACCTTATTCTTACTTACTTACTTTGACGTATCAATTATCTCTCATTGTATCTAGATTGGAAATTCTGCAGGACAGAAATTAGTTTCTTTCTATACTTTTGTAAGACAGTTATACTCAACACGATGCATCTGTAAAGCTTGAATCCTTAGATTCTAATACAAGATAAATAGCCATCTCTAAGCGACAGAACAGGCATATTTGCAGCACATTGAACTCGTACTAGGGAAACGGGGCAGTCAGACTAATGTAGATCATCACAGGTGGATCCTGCAAGACAAAATGTTGGATCATTTATTCTGTTGCTCCTTGGTGTTCCACTGATCACAGAAAAGCTGTTGGTTTTTAACCAATATTGTAATTCTTCGAGGTTCTTTTTTTTTTTTCCTTCTGTATATTTGCTTTCCTTGCTGAGGACAAAGAGTCATGGCTAGGAAGACAAATCCTGCTTTTTAAACCATTTATAATACAGCAGTTGGAAAAAAAAAAAAAAGAAAAAATAGAGTGAAAGAAGATTACAGGAACAGTGGATCATAAATATTGTATTTTTTCATAATATATTACATTCAAACTTACAGTGTAGCTCTGCAATACTGCTTGGGGCTTTCAGTATTAAGTGATGTTTTATGTGATTGCATTAGTTTATTGCCTTAATTATCTTTTCCCCCCCCCCCCCAAGTTTAATATATTTTTGTTAGTGCACCGTCAGATAGCTAATAAGGTATAAAAAAAGTTATTAACTTAGCCTCAGAAAGATATCTTAACTAGTGAACTATAAAATTCTGAGCTCTTTTAAGCATCACCTGGAGAACTGGGAGGCATCTTCCATCTCTTTAATTCAAAAATCTGAAATTGAATATCCTGCTATACTTGAAAAAGCAAATAATGAGTGCTGCTTATGCAGTTAGCTCACAGATGTGGTCACTGCAAGAAAGGGCAAGAAAGAAGAAGCGTATGTGACCAAAAAATTGAAAAGATATTAATGAGATTTCAAATGCAAAGTGAAAGTCTGAAGTCATCATACACTTAAAAGAGACTGAAACTAAAGAGTTGGGGTTTTTTTATTTCTTGGTTTTATCTAAAGTCATCTAAAGATGACTTTATCTAAAGAACTGTGTCATCTCATCAAATAACCCCAGTCAAGCAATATGATAAGCACAACTAAACCTGTATATCCAAAGAGAATTCCAACGAAGGCTATGGGATTCCACATAGGTTGCAAGAAGAAAGTTATGTGATGAATTCATTAAATTTTGTTTATATTCTGTATAACTTTATAATTAGCATTGTTTACATATCTATATCTCTCTATATAGACACATACACACACACAGAGGTAAAGGCTGATCATTTGCAATGGCCCATTGTTAAATATTGAAAAATCAAAATTTAACAGCAAGCACAGAGTTATAGTTCATTGAATATGGCCCATTTTAAACAGAAGAAACTTTCTCAGAAAAAAACCTGCATAATCAAGACTCCACGCTTTGCAGTCCAACTTAGTCTCTCTCCTTTGTTTAGTATGAACCACCATGTGAAAAGGTACCAAGCATACAGGGTAGCGAGGGATAGCCAGTGGCTGAAAAATATACTGCAAGTTAACATACCTTCAGATATACCTGGCATTAAAATAGAAAGTGAAAATGTAATTTGAAAACTGCTGAATAGAGATCTAGTAGGTCAGAATTGCAAATTTATTAAAAGATACAGAATAAATTATTCCAGATGTGAATTAATATTTGCTTGAATTTGAACCCGTGCTTTTGTGACTCAAACCCTTCCTCATATTCCATCTCTCCTATTTACAACAATTCTTTCTTCATTACCAAGGCAAAGATATATCAGAGATAGGGGGGAAAAAAGATATAAAAAATCTTTTCTCACCTTTACTACAGCAAACCTTTATCACATTTTACAGTCCTTATACAAAAATAGACAGGCTTTTTCTACTTATCTTCTTAAACGTACAGTAGAAATAAGGCCAGCTATTTTACTTCCTCTGTTCTTAAATACTCCACTGCTTTCTTGTCCATTTTACCATTACATCTCAGATGAAATCTCAACTTATTCTTCATGCTCCTAACACATTTTTTGCCATTGCAAGTATCTCTGTAAGTACATTATATGTATAAGTAAAGCATTTGGGGAGTGAATTCTTATGAAAAGATGATATAACAAGAAAAAAGCATGATTTAGTATGTGAGCCAGCTTATCCGCAGCTACCTTACAACAAAGCATAGAATTAAGTAATAGCAATGCTGTACAACTGGCAGCATAGTTTGAACTCATGTAGAACCAGGAATTTTTTCCACCCTCTCCTTCTGTTTTATTCAACAGAACCATCAGCAAGGAGAAAATAATATAGCTAGTTTTTATGCAAATTTTAAAAAACCCTACATAATTCATTAAAATAAGCTACTCTTTCTTAAAAAAACCTGTCCCTCTGTGAATGAATACAGTTAAACAAGTTATTCCTACTTCCACCTTTGGACATATTCATACAAGTTATGCATTCCTTGCTGTCTGGTCATAGGCACAAAATTACTTACAAAGGAAGGATGACTTCAGAGCACTAGGGTGCATGTCAGAATGTATGCAGACAGCCTCAGTCCCACAGCTGTTGCCTTTTCTGCTTTTCATAGGTTTACATCAGTTGACCAATACAGCTCGATAGCCTGCATTTCAGTTTCTTGAATCTCAGACTGGTAAGGACCATCTTTCTTATTTCTGGAAGCTGCACTTAGTATTTGAATAGCTTAAGATCAATGCATTTAGTGCTGACAGCTGTTTATCACACCCAGCTAAAAAAAGTTCAGCTGAAAAAAACCCTTCTGCTGTAAGAAGAGCTGATACGTATCCTAATTGATACACGAAACTAAATACCTCTACTGTCTATAGTAGGGACTAGCGGGTTGCCACATCAACAAGATGGAAAAGAAGAAATAAAAGCCTGCTGTTCATAAAAGATCATAGAATCATAGAATCATTAAGGTTGGAAAAGACCTCTAAGGTCATTGAGTCCAACCGTCAACCCAACACCACCATGCCCACTAAACCATGTCCCTAAGCGCCT
>NW_008794836.1:3415245-3466146 GCF_000699145.1 Aptenodytes forsteri | reverse complement strand
GCACTTGACCTTGTTGAATCTCATACAGTTGGCCTGGGCCCATCGATGCAGCCTGTCCAGGTCCCTCTGCAGAGCCTTCCTACCCTCGAGTAGATCAATGCTCCTGCCCAACTTGGTGTTGTCTGCAAGATTGTGGGACTCTACTCTTCAGTCTTTGACAGAAGTATCCTGGAGTGAGTTTGTTGTGCTTGGATGATGAGAACTTGGCCATAGCACCTGTTTTAGAACAGAGTTTAGTTAAACACAGACCTATGCAGGTGCTGAATATAAGCAACCTGATCCATCCAGCTACAGTGAGCTGAGCAGCAAAGACATCTGTTAGAATTCTGCTAAAGACCTGGATGTCTGCAGCTACCACATGGCTTATGTTTTTTCCCCACAGGGAAAGCATCCCCTCTCTCGACCTGCTGGCGATGCTCTGCCTAATGCAGCCCAGGAAGCTGTTGGCCTTCTTTGCTGCAAGAGTGCATCGTCAGGCCATGGTCAACTTGGTGTCCACTAGACTCCCCAGGTCCTTTTCTGACCACCTGCTTTTCAGCCAGTCAGCCCTCAGCCTGTACCAGTGTATGAGATTATTCTTTTCCAGGTGTGGGAATTTGCATTTCCTTTTGATTGAAGTTTTCCTCTAACCTGCTTCACCTGCAGTAAACTATAAAATTAATTTGTACCACAAAGACCTGTGCACAAATGATGAACTGAGTCTAAGAAACAGTGTCACAGCAAATGCGGGGGGGGAGGGGAGAAAAAAAGAAAAAATTTAGAATAACCGCACAGAATGACAGCAGGAATAAGAAGTTGTTAATGGTACTCAAAAACAGTGATAGCATATTCCATTCAGCTTAACCTTGCAGAATGACAGCAGGAATAAGAAGTTGTTAATGGTACTCAAAAACAGTGATAGCATATTCTTCATTCAGCTTGTAAACTTCTATCACAAAACTATGCATGTGCCAAAGGAATTTCAGGACACATGCCTGAAATATTCCTTTTCCTTTGCAAATTTCATCCTAGAAGTATGCTCAGGTGTTAATAAACATCAAGTACTTATAAAATGTTCATTTCACAAATTAAATTTTCATTCAAATTTTCCGTGCATTGTAAGCAAAGCTGACAACAACAGCTATAAGTAGAGGCTACTAGCCACTTTCCATGGCAGGACTCTCTCTTCAGTTGATTACAGTTATATCCCTTGTTGTCCCAAGGCTGAACTTCTCTTCTTGTATGCACATATACAGTAGCAACTTGTCAGAATTTGAATAATCTCCAGCATTAGATACCACTCAAAGATGTTCCCTGAAATTGATCCTCTTAGATATGATGAGTCCTTTGCTACAGAGTCTCAGAAGTGAGAACAGGGACACTGACAACGCAAAAGAGAGAATGATACCATTTTCTAGGGTATAGCAAAGCAAAATGATACATTCAAACATCATTCCCTTCTAGACACCATCCCTTAAAATAATAATGCAAATTTAAAGTGTCCTCTTCCTGTATTCATATCAGAAGTAAGCAGATAAAAAGTATCTGCAGTTATTAAAGAAGTATTTTTGCACATTCACTGTAGATAATCACTTTACACCTTCGGGCATTTAATTGTATGCTGGGATAAGTCAAAATGAATTTCAGTTGAGACCTAGCTCTAAAGAGTAAGGTCCATAACAGGAAAAAAACCAGAATCCCATAATGACTTCAGGTGCAAAAGTAGCATCTTCAACAATTGGTTGCAGCTAGTATATAACAAAGTTATCCAGACATTCAATATAGAAGCAGCAAATATTGCCAATCCAACATGCAAATGTAATGTGCAAATCTACATAGAAACATACAGGGATTTAAAAGAAAAACAAACAAACAAAACAACCCCTCCCCAAAAACCCAAACCAAAACAAAAAAATCAGCCAAGCATTTGCAATTTCTCTTCTGAATACCTACAAAACATTTACTCCGAAGGATGTTTCAGTCCTAAGCACTTAAAGATTTTGGCCCATGCTGGGCTCTAGCTAGCACTGAATTTCTTAATAGACCAAAGCTCGCAACGGATTCCGATTCAGCAGTCGATCCCACTGACAGGCTGTAAGGAGACAAAGAACTACAGCAAATTCAGTATTTTCGCCCTTGAAAACAAGTCCACTAATTTCCTTTGTGATTACAAGGCAATAAAATAGATGAGATAGAATTATAGTTGGATGCATATGAGTTGGCAGTTTCAGTACCACCTGGCTTAAAAATAAAAATATTAATTAAAAAATTCCACAAGAATCGTACTAAAGTAAAGTTCTAATGCACATGACTGAAAGAAAAGCAAGTAGTAACTACATATCTGAATGTTAAAGTCCCCATTACCACAACTATCTGTAGGTGAGCTCAAATTACAAGCTTCTCCCTAAAAAGTAGAACTTGCCCTCTAAATCACTTTGAGTTCCACATGACACACAGCGACATAGTCAATATACCTCAATATATTTCCTGGAGAGGATTTGAAAGAGACTGCAGCATGCATTTCAGGGGGCACAAAAAAAAAGAGACTAGATCTAAAGTGCTCCAAACCGTAGCCTGCCTGCGTTTCTCACAAAACTATGTATTGCTATGCATATTAAATATCTGGGCTGTTGTTGGCTCAGAGCATCTGGAGAAATGATGGCATATGTCTTAATCTGTACAATTATCTATCAACCAAAACAAACCCCAAAGTTATCAGGTATAAAATATCATTCAGTAAGGAAGAAGCCATATATTTAAATACTGCTGCTAAGATTTTTAAAGAAACAGGAGTACAGTAATTAAAACCAATCAGAACCAAAGAATGAGTCAATTGATTTTTGTCATTTATTTTGCTGTTCATTCCATCTTCAGCTTGGTTCTCCTATCAATTGCTTTGCCAATCAAACACAATGAACCATTCCAGCTGGCACAGATTAGACAATTGTTCACCTAGAAGACAGGGTGGCATCCTGTGGAACACACATTGGATTTCCAGGAACACTTCTGCTATGTTCAATGAAACCATTCCTTATGTTTTCTTTTCTTTCTTTTTTAATTCATTTTCAGTCCAAGAATTTCCAGGGCAACATAATCTTGAAGTTTAATGAATTAACATAGAAAGAAGTTTCTTGTTAGAACTCTTTTCAAAGTAGTACAGTTGTGAAGAACAAAACACCATCTGAATTGAGACAAGATATGCAGCTGAAAGCAGTTTCCACCCTCAAGAAGAAAAGCACATTAAACAGTGAAATGTAAGAAACAGTTAGAATACAAGAAATAATAATAAAAAAAATCCTTTTCACTTTAGTGTATATCCGGCTGCTGTCTCCATATAAATGCATCTGGATACCTAACGTGGCTGAGGCAAGTGGAAAAAGCTTTTGCCTGAGAAGACAGACTGAGCTTTTGTGGTAAGAATCTCTCAAAGCACAGACTGCAACAGCTTATCTTCAGGGACAGTTAAAGTAACAGAGAAATATTTGATCAGTGCTAAAGCCTAAGTTTTGACTTCTCTAACATGAATACGTTGGAGACAAGCAAAGGCAAGGATCTGTTCCTAGAAGAGACTGGTTGACGAGGCCCTCGGAGTGCATCATGTTGTACAGCTGACCACCAGCATGACAGGGTAAGCAGAATAAGGCTAGGGACTAACTCCTCGTTGGTACCTGGAAGCGGGAACTAAGGGGAGCCAAGGATCACAGACCGTAATACAGATGTCAGAACAAATATGGTTACATTTAGGCACTCATTCCAATGCCCTAATGACTTGGTAAAAACTGCAGCTCTAAGAACCTCATGGACTACAGCAGCACAGGAAATTAATGTTTCCAAATTCATAGGAACGGTCCAAAATTTCTAGGAAAATCCCACATTTCCAGAACTGATCTCCGAGAAACTGTAAATACATGCATGGTAGATGAGGACAGAGGAAATATTTCAACGACTGAATTTCCCCAGAAAGATGAAAAATCTAAAAGGTATGTATATGAATGAGTTAATATTCACATCCACAAAATATATACTTATTTTGTTGTTTTCAACAATATATTTATAATTTACAGTCTTTGCTACATTAAAGCTACAATCTCTGCTTAGTGGGATAGAAATTATATAGGATAAAGTCCTCAGATCCCACTGAAATCAAGGAGAGCTTTACCTTTGGTTTATTTGTGGCCAGAATTTCACTCACAGGGCTTGTAAGGAGGAATTTCCAGCATGCACTGTAGTGCCTCTAAGTCAGGCAGCCACATCTTCCCAGTCCCCTGCCTCTCTTATTTCTTACATTATCACTGATATTTCCACTAGAAGTTTTCCTGAATCAAAGTTTTCTCTAATAACATGACCATCCTTCAGTATGAAACACATCTAAATAAGATGACATATTTATATGGTAGGTAAATCCTTAATGCCAACACAAATAGCTTCAGAGAAGGGAAAATGTCGTTTCATTCTTAAAAGGAGAGAAAAATACCAACTGATAAAATGGTCAAACAGGGCTTGATCACAATTTATTTCTGACCTTTTAATGTCTTCTGTTCTCAATGATTTCCTGTCATTTCTGCCTAGCTTGGACCCGAGACCTGTCCCAGAGGGGTTTAGCTTTATGTTGCTACTTAACTTTCAACCTCTGTTTTTAGGATTGAAAGATAAGTAACTAATTGTCACCGAGATATCTGAGGGTTTATCAGCTGTCCAGATCTACCAAGTTGAAAAAAGCCCTACACTTGGAAACTTTTTTGTACTCATTCTGCATGAAAGTTTTATATTATAACTTGGTTATGGCCTACTGCTGTCAGTGTCATTATCTAAGACCACAGTGATTACCTACCTGCTGTTCTGCTCAGCAGCAATTATTTTCATTTTAAACTTATCACTTCTTTCTTGAAGTGAAACAGAATAGACTCATTTAAAAATCCACTAAATATAAACAAACACGCACCTCTCTATTATTACATTCCTCTTTAAGTGTGACTGGTTGTTATCCAAAGAAATATTCTGTTTCTGTTTATATGTGCCCACCTAGTACACACAAAATGCTGGTAGTGTATGGAAAATTTCTCCACTGGTGTTTATGCTGCCACGTGTTTTATCTTGCATCACCTTGCTTTTTATTTTTGCATATAACATCTGAGTGGCTGACAAAGCACAGATGTTGTAGGAAGGTAAAAAGAATGATTTGAAACACAATTCTGCCTTTTGCTGTGCTTTAAAATAGGCATTTATAGGGAAGTATTAAACACTGTTGGGAAAAACGACTCTTTGGAAGACAGACAGACACTAGCCCATACAGGTACACGAGGACAATGACTACATCAAGGTAACAAGAAAATGCTTAAACTATATGCTCATAGTTTAGGAAAAGGAAAAAAAAAGCCACACATCCATCAAGTCTGTTGTTTATCCAAAGCAGTTATTGCCCTTGAGTTACATTTCTAGACCTTATTGAAGAACAAGTGATACATTGTTAACATTCAGATCAATAAACAATTATTGTTCTTTGTGAGATGCTGAAAGGGGATTTAGAGAGTTTACAGGTAAGAGGCATAATTTACCAGCAGCTGTCAAACAACTGCAACGCGTTCTTTCTCTGCGCCCCCCTCTCCTTTCTGTTTGTGCAGGCTTCAGCAGAGACCGTGTCTGATATTAGCCATCTTGTTGCCCCGTGCTGCGACACACACTCACCACGGGACCGGCAGGCTCCCCCAGTTCCTTTCAACAGCAAGTGTGGCTCCAGCAGAGGTTTTGAACGCTTCTTTATCTGAGGGTCCCCAACAGCTATTATTCACCTGAAGTATTGCTTCATCAACTTGTAATGATTTTAGCTTTTAAATAAAATAGAGAGATCAACTGACACATTCGCATCCTTGCAAACACATAAATAATGCTACGTAGAAAAAAGCTTTTTCTAAACTGAAACACAAAACAATCCTTCCACTTTCTTTAAAAGTCAAGTAATTAACGTTGCCAGCCACAGGAGTTTTGTAAATAATGAATGGCCTGAAATCTCAAACACTGTGTCTGTTTCCCTTATTCATACCCACAAGCTCCCATTTTTATATTTGCTCCCTTTTAATGGTGTTTGTAGAAAAAAATCCCAGAGTGGGAAATTTCAGTCTTTTCTAATAATAAGAAACACTAACACTGGTATAGTGTCATCCTGTTTCTTTCTCCTCATTTTCTCACTTTTTTAAAGAATCTTTCTTCTAAAAAAAGTCCCCTTCCTCTGCCTTGTTACTGCCTTCACAAGGCTTAGTTTGATCAATTGCATCAAGAATGAAGCTTAGATCCATGAGCGTGGTAGGATCTATAAAATAGAGCATAAATTGTTTCTGAAAGAGCTTAGTAATGATAGTTTGCTAACACCTGCTACTAATAAATACTCTCTCTTCTGATTTTTAGAACCACAAGAACAACTAAATCCCAGAAAACCTTAATAACAATGTGTCAACAAAACCATTTATTGTGAAGTGAGTGGAATAGGAGCCTAATTGACGTTCTCTACAGGTCACTGGTATTATTAAAATAGCAGCTAGTGCCCTCAGACCAGATTCTGCTTTCCCTTGTTCCGATACATCTCTATGGTTGTACTCAGGTGCCCCAGGGCCATTTCACGGGAACAAATCAGTACCTTGTAAACATGCAGCAACTTTCACTCAAAACACTGATCTCAAAGTGCTATACAAGCATTAAAAGTCCATTTAATGTTATGTTTTGTGGATAAAGGAACAAAACAGGAAGCTCATGTTTGACTATTGAAAAAGACTTTGCAAAAGCTCTGGATAAAAACCCAGGAACCCTAACTAATCCAACCCCAACCTCTGAACATGGAGTTGACAACAGCTTCATACCTCACTGCTAGCTAAGAGTTATTCACCTTGCACCAGTCTAAATACATTAATGCGTTACGTCTTGTACCCCATCCTGTGACGTTACATACATTTTGTATGTGTTGTATAGGTGTATGTAACCTTGTGCTCTTTTCTCCTCAGTTTGTTTTGTGGGCAGCAAAGTGTGGACCTACCAGATGATCTGTCATACCAATACTCGCTACCTTCCACAGAAATCTACATGAAACAGTAAAGAGCAGCACACCCTTTACTATACACACAATAAACTTGTGGTAGGAATTATTTCACCTTAATAAATTAATAAGGAACAGTACATCAACAGTATTTCCCACCATATGTCTTTTAAAGTATCACAGGTTGGCATCTTCCTCCCCATCTCTTTATCACTGTTCCCCAACAATCAGTGACAAGATTTAAAAAAAAAAAAAAAGATGATTAAAAAGGAAGTCAATTTTACATTAGGATTTTAGAACCCTTCCTTGGACCTTTTCAGAGGTTCTGAACAAACAATGAGAGTTCAAACTACTAATTCCTCAAACGGTCATGAGGGTTCCTCATGCAGTCACTTGATGTGACAAGTGAGGTTTTAAGAAAAAACTAAAAATATTTTTAGATTTGATAAGAAATCTCAAGTGTTACTAATGCTGCACCAGAGAATTCTGGCTGAGCAGGCTATGGTTGTTATCACATTACTGTAGATATGAAATAATTTTGATGATGCATAGACTGTGAGAACTGACTCAACCTTACTCCTTTGGTAAGCTACACATCAGAAAGGGAATAATATCTCTAGAAAAATCTGAAGAAACTGCATGTTTCCCAGGGCCAGGGTGACACGCTGACCGTGAGATGTTGCTTCCACTATCCGCTGGTTTTTCCAGGGGAACAACTGCATTCCTCTCCCATTTTCTCCACTCTCCAAAGTGGATCTAGCAAAAAAAGAACAGGGCCACATCAGCTACAGTATTTCTACTAACTTGGCAATGTTAATTCAGCTGTAGGGACAGTGGTCCTCCTTAGTGCTGCTTCATGCTCCATGTCCCTTACTTTACATAATAAAATGTATCACATACATCCTTATTGCTTGTGCTTCCCCTTCCTCCCCACCTTAGTTTCTCCTTTTCTGTCATGGAGCTTTTGTCCAGGTGGATTTAGGGGTTGGGGTTGTCCCAGGACTACTGGTTGATTGCTAGTTGTGTTCTTTCTGAATTGGTACAACATTATTTTGAATATCTTTTGTATTGAGGGTTGTGTACACACTGTAGCACATGTCTCGTCACCAAGCAATGCTGTACATCCAGGCATCTGAGACGACCTCACTGTAGAACACCTTCTGTGACTGGATGTTTCGCTCTGAAGCAACTGAATGTTGGTAGGTTTCCCATGCTTACACCCCTAGGAACATGCTAGACACCTGGTGGGAGCGATCAGAGAAAGCAGCTACAGCTGCACAGGCGCTGTGGGCAGGGGCCAGTGGACCTGCAGAAGTGCAGACTGGACCATGAGCACATTGCGCAGTGGCTGCACAGCCTGGATGTTCAGACAGAGGCAGCGGCTGGCTGAGGACATCAGTGCTAGCACCTTACAGTACAATGGCGCATTCCCCCCTCCCAGCAGTTTTCTGCTTTGACTCGTGGTTCAACAACCATTTTTCTCTGACGGTTCATTTTCTTGCCAGTGTCCTTCACTCTCTCGAGGCTACAGATGTTGCTGCACATACCTCGTGCACATCCCTCCCCTCTCGCACCAACCTTCTGTAGGGATGTCTTTCCCTAACAAGAACACACTACAAAAGAAGGAAACAAAGAGCAGCTGTTGATATTTATTCCTTCCCACTTCAATTTGCACTAACTGATTCATCAGCTTTCCAATCCACCCCTCTTCCATCTCAGTGAAGAACCAGAGACATTTTAGGAATATCCTTTTGGTGGATACAAATACCAGGAGCAAGGATAAAACAAAGTACCTTTCCTGTGAAGTCTTGAAAAGACAAGCAATCTCAGTAGTGGAGTTACCACACGCAACTACTCAAATCAACTCAGGGCAGTAATATGGAACCAAGCAAAAGAAAAATACAAAGTTTAAGGTACAACACAGAGAAGGACTACATAATATTCTTCAAGGCAATATGTTTGTGTTTCATAATTTACCTGTGAGTTTTATTTTTTTTTAAGACAGTTTTTACATTTCTGTAGAAATACAGAAAATCTTTGCACTTTGTTATCTTTCCCTCCCTACTGAAATATTTCCTTCCTAATTGATCTGCAATAGTCACTTCAGATTACCTTGATGAGGGATAACCTATCACCCAAGTATCAATGCATTTGATGTATTACTATTGAGTTCTAAGAGGCCTTTTGAAGTATGAAAATAACACAAATCAGCAAATGGTCACTGAGAAGCGGATTCAGCTCCATAGGATATAAGGTAGGATCTGTTTTTCAACAGTCACAGAGAAATTGTTTCTAAACTGTATTTAAGTCTGAGGCTTGCAACTTCTCCTGTAAGTATTTATATCAATAACTCTCATAGAGTATATACCTCACACTTCTTACATTTTTTTAGTATTGACACTGTAACAGCAGAACGGCCACATGGACTGCATGAAGGTGGCTTATATTCAAAAGACCATTCTTTTTTGGCACATACCCTTTAAATAGCTATCCATCTAATAAACCTGTATAATTATTTTACATTTCCATAGTTGTGACATGCAGTTTCACTTCTTTTGGAAAAATCTCTCGACATGCTTATGTTTCCATGAGCTCATCAGGCAGTAGGATGTTCCTTTCCCTGAGAACTGGAAGTCCTGGCATTCGCACCCTATGCTTCCCAGTCATTTACCGTTGTCCATACTATCAGAATAATTTAGAAAACAACCAGATTAAAAGACAGCATTTAGGCTGGGGAAGATTAAAGACTACCTTTTCAGATTTTGGTGTGTATTTCATATATGTTGTAAGTATGTCTTGGAATATATTTGGAAGTATATTTCTGCTTCTACCACATAATCCTTTAAAACTTTAACAGCAACATTTACTGCTGTGACTGCTGTCAAGTATTAGGTTCTCGGTCAGCTAAGCAGAGCATCAATTCATGTTTCCTTGCTTCACAATACTCTGTATCATTTTTACTCCAGTTAATTTCTTTCCTACTTGTCAATATGGTAAGTGGAACAAGAGTGAACGCATGAGAGTGTGTCTGACATTTTTTGCAATGGATAATTCAGAGCATCTTAACCGTTTTAGGTGCATCAAGTATAACTTGACACACTGTAACATAGCTTGCTCAACAAAAGAGAAATCAGCAAGTCAAAGATGTTTCACTAGTGTAAAAAATATCTAAGACTTCTAAATGGTAAACTTTGTGTTTTGATATGAATGATTTTTGGAAGCATATTCTCCATCCTTTCCTTTTCTTTTTTCCCTTTTAAACAAGCTCGGGAAAGCATGACTGGTTTAATATACTTTCTTCACTGCAGGCATAGCTGAAGATAACATTTCCTCCTGTCTAAACAGAATTCCTTTGGTACCAACCTCCTATTTCCATTTTTAGAAAGAACAACTATTTCAAAAGTCAGACTTTGAATTTATGATTTTTTGGTTGCTATGCCATCTCATTTAATATTAAACTCTTGAACTGTTAAAAAAATAATCACAAAATGTTTTTTGCATGTTGCTTTTACATTGAACATTTATTGCAAGTGTTTTTTTAATTAACTT
This sequence comes from Aptenodytes forsteri, assembly GCF_000699145.1. Taxonomy (NCBI): domain Eukaryota; kingdom Metazoa; phylum Chordata; class Aves; order Sphenisciformes; family Spheniscidae; genus Aptenodytes; species Aptenodytes forsteri. The sequence continues at coordinate 3,455,594 of NW_008794836.1, read as the reverse complement.
CTTTTCTGACTTTGGACTACTAACTTTTTTCAGGCTCCTTTTGCCTGTGATGTGTAACCAGTAGAGGACACTGCGGGGAGAGAGAGGGGGAAAGGGATGGGGGGGAGAGAGAAATGCAAGCTCTGTTGAAATCACTGCCAAAAATTCCATCAGCTTTAACAAGGATATGACATAAGATCATCTCAAATAGCTGTCACAGGTGCCCTCCTTCCACTCACAGGCATGTGCGAGGGCATGAACTGTCCTGAAAAAAACCCCAAACATTTATTTCAAATGAGAGCGGGGATATAAGTTTCTACTGAATGATCCAAGAAACTCTGTTTGGAGAGGTCTTCGGTTTGCTATTTGTCTTTTTCATCCTTGTTTCTCTGACTTCTTTCCTCATAACAAGACTCATCGTAATAAAAAGCCTGACACCATTACAGCTGCTAAGAGGTTTGTGACATTTCTTTGTCTCTACTGGACTGAGTTAGGAGAGCTTCAAGGTCATTTTCAAGATAAAACTGATCTTCCCTTTACTTGCCGTTAACAGGGATGATATGTTGTGACAGTGAAGTGTCTGTGATAACCCATTGCAAACTAAAATGCCCATGATATATCTCTTGACAGTATGACATCACAATTATATATCTACAATGAAATATGCATCATTAAATTTACTTAATACCTAACTCCACTCTCTATTCAGATCAATGCTACAAATTGAAACAATGTCAGTAGAGGCAGGATTCCTAACAGAAATACTTATAATTATACTTGTAACACACAAAGGTTGTTCTTCTGTATCACTGTTTCCCATTTTGAAAGGACAAATATATTTCGTTATGGTTGTGCAAATATCTACTATTTATAATTCCTATATTCTATGAGAAGACAATTTTTCCTGACTCTGAAACTACAAATTGAAACAATGTCAGTAGAGGCAGGATTCCTAACAGAAATACTTATAATTATACTTGTAACACACAAAGGTTGTTCTTCTGTATCACTGTTTCCCATTTTGAAAGGACAAATATATTTCGTTATGGTTGTGCAAATATCTACTATTTATAATTCCTATATTCTATGAGAAGACAATTTTTCCTGACTCTGAAAATTCTGCCTTTCTGTTTGGTTGTTTCTATTGTATGTGTATAATTGGGTATTCATCTACAGAATTATCACACTATTATTTCATAGAGCAGTGGAGACACACTTCCATGACCTTCAGCTTAAAGAAATGCTGCATTTTCCCTTGTGAACTACGATTAGGCAAAAAGATAAGTGAAAAACATCAAAATAGCTATCAATGTAATGAACAAAATACTGAAATAAGATTGAGTTCCCAAGGTTTAGACCTGTTCTCATTGCACCTCAAATTGATATAAGGCCTTAAAAGAAAGAAAAACTGTTGCTAGAAAAAATATTTTTCTCTTTAAGAGCATAAATAGGAATTCAGACAGATGCTTTGGCATTTTCTTACAAATCGATGGTAGCCTCCCAGAGAGGGGGTTTTTCAGTTACATATTGGTTGAAGTTTTCTGAATGGTAGAAATCTAAATCAGGTGAGAATATGTCCTATGATGACTAATACAAATGTCACGACAGCCTATGCCACAAGTAAGATACATAAAATCCTTTTCTACAGATGAATAAAAAGTTCACTTTTCCCAGCCTTGGGTCTCTGTATTTGAGCTCTTCATCTGGAATTTCTTTAAAGGAAATTGCAAGAACAAGGAATGTGATTAACCTTGACTTAGGGTAGGCATCTAAAATAAATCAGACTAATCACAGTCTGCTTCTCTCTAGCATCCAAACAGGCAATCAAGACAACTAGCTAACAGAATTAACTGATATATTTCAAGAAACTTAAAAGAAAGTCATTTCACTGAGCCTTGGGAATACAGCCTTTTCAACTCAGCAGTTGTATCAGTTTGGGAAGACATCCAAACATCTTCCTAAACTTCTTATGCCTCGACACTCAAGTCTCTCCCCATTACAGTATTACTGTACTGCAAAAAAAAATATAAAATGTTGAGATTAATATATGACTGTGGTTTGAGTCCTTCCTAGCAGAATGCAGGCAAAGTGTGCTGAGTGATAAATTGAATCTCTGCTGCAAAACACAGAATTGCTCTTTGTCACTGAAAAGTTCATGGTTAATACTAATTTGACATGGTTCTCCAACATCTGCAGACAACCACTAGGCAAAACGGTCAGCAGCCAAACAATGGCTCACAATATGCAAGGGCTAGGTATATTATCCCTGACACGTGATCACTTGCCTTCCACGAGGATGGCAGAAAGGCTGGAAAAGTGAGCTCACAGGTGCTCAGTAGCTGGCTAAGGTTGAAAATAAATCTCAGCAGCCAAAGATGACTTGTTGGCAGATGGAGGGTAGAGCTCTGAAAAGCTTGCAGCAAGATACATGCTCACTTGATGGATGTTATGCATACCACATTTACTCACTTCATCCTATACTTTGGGAACAAATTTGGATTTCTCACTGAAACTAAGTTCTCCAAACAGCGATATCTTTATTAGCTACTATTTCCTTCCATACAGTAGTCTAGATCCCACTTTGACAAAGGAAAAAGAGTATCTGGCCTCTGTTTTCTTTCATCACAAGTTTCCAGTTACATTACAACAATATGCAAGTTTGTTTATATATTTATTTATTTAAAAATTCACCTCTTGGGAAGCTCTAACTGCTGCTGAGCACTGTAGTTCATCTTCCCAGTACTATAAACCAATGAATACACTAAAATCTCTCTTCTACTCTCCACATGAGAAGTAACTGAGATGAGGAGAAGGATAATAGCTTTGAACATTTAATGGCCTAAGGTGTGAAAAATTACCTCAAATTCCAGGATGCAAACCATGGTTGACAGTCAGGCTCTGCTGGATGAGCCAACCTGACCTATGCTGAAGACAGTTTTCTTAGGCCCTGAGACAAGAACTCCTATATGAAGAAAGGACTACTTTCCTTTTGAAGCACATTTTTATGACCTTGCACGTGCTAACATAAACACAGAACAAAATGTGTGAGTTAAAAAACCTAAATCCCTATCAAAACATAACACTTCACTGTCCATATTTTTTCCTCTGAGGAGACAATGAGAGAACAAACAGCATCTGACAGATATTTAGCCACATTGCTTAATGTGTAAAGTCCAGCAATAGGAGAGTACAGCAGTAAGAATGGTACAAAAAAGAACCAGGCAGATATTTCCAGCTTGTTCCCTGAGATGAAGAACCAGGGGAAAAGGTGAGGAGAGGGAAAGAAACTACTTGCAGTGAAAAGTTTTGTAAAATTACCTATTTTCTAACAAAATAAAGAATAATAATGCATTTTGACCTGCAGTTAACGATGAACAAATGATTAAACAGCTTTGAAAATTATAAGCTTTTCTTTAGAGGTCATTCTAACATGAAAGGCATTGTGTAAAAGCAAGAGGGAAAAACAAAATCAAAACAACCTCTCCAGTCCACTTCCAAAATTACTTTGCCTTAAAGAAAACTTCAGAACTAAAATGCTTTAAAACTTCTACAAGACATTTTCTTTTGCATTTTTGCTTCTCCAGTTGTGGAGAGGTGGGGGTAAGTTCTTACTTCTCCACAACTGGATTTTTCCCAAAATTACGTTTTGTTAAATACACTCAGTTCTGAAAGATGGACGAAAGACCAATTACAAATCAGTCTTTGCTCAGAAGGATTTTTATACTTTTGCCTAATTTCATATTAAAGAAAAACCTAGCCAATTACAGACACTGATATTTAAAGCAGACACAATGTTAATTGCAAAGAAGAGAACAGACAAAAGAACAGTATTCTTCTGAGTAATGCACAAACCCAGAAGCAGAAAATCATTACTACAGTTCTAAATATACCAAAATTCGGCAAGGTATCCGGCAGGTTTGGTTTGTTTTTTTGTTTTTTTTTTTTTCCCTGGAGTTTGTCTTACAGAATTAGAGTTACTTCCCTGTCAAAAACGAATAACTAATGTCAAAACCTTCCAACAAAACCCACTTTTGACCAACACTTGAATTTTTGACTAAAATTTAGTTTCTGGTCTGTCTGTTCCTCAGTAAACATCAGAATTTGCTATGGGGAAAAAACACACCCCCCAAACTTCAATTTCTTTCAGTCAGAGCACAAAATATCTTTACTCTGTAGTATCTCTGCAGCATATTTTGTGAATAATAGCTTTGGTGTGTGGTTTTCCTCTCTAGTCTGCATTATCCCTCAATGGATAACTAACTCCTCTATTGCAGACTGCGGGCACCCGAATTTCCTGATGCACAGCTTGCTCCCAGGCAGCACCTCCCAGGCTGCCCTCTCCATCTCAGCCGATTGGGCTGCCCCAAGTGTGCTGCTCCCAGTGTGGAGCAATTCAATCCTCTGGCTTAGTCACATCAAAGATTAGTCCTTCTGACATATTTAAAAAAAGGAACTGGCAAACTTTTTGCTCTTTCAAGGTTTAAGCATTCCAGACTCCTAATCCCTTCTGGACTTGGCAGACTACCTAGAAAATAAATGCTACTACCTCACATAAGACTGAGCTGACCAGACAAGCAGGCAGGGATCATTGGACAGACATGATTTTTCGCAAGGGCGGGTCCATTGGAGACCAGCCTTCCTTCACCCTTGTGATCAGTGCAGCTGCTCCCCGCTTGTGGCTGCAAGGGAACAGGACGCTGTCCTGAAGGATGAGTAGTTCAACTGGATACGTTGCAAGGGAACAGGACGCTGTCCTGAAGGACGTTCAACTGGATACGCGTTTAAGCAGCAGGTGGATGGAGGTGGGAGGGTAGAAAGTGAGAGCAATTTGCTTCTCTCTCCTTCCTCATAGCCAACAGGAAGAAAAGATTTCTAACAAGAAGAAAGATCTAGGCTCCATGTTATCTTCTCTTACTGGGATATTTCCCACACATGAAACTTTGTAATGCTGATGAGACTAGTAAAATGCACTGTTGCAGAGAGATTCCTTTTCCAGGTAAAATAATCTCATTTTTACTGCTAATGGCCAGAGTCATGGCGAACAGCGTGAAATTGCTCACCAATACCCAGTTTTCCTCCCACACGGTTTATTTTAGTGCTAATGTGCTGCAGTTTTATTAGCATAATTCTTGTAATACTGGACACATCATTGTCACAACATTTTAAGTCTGCGTTAAACAAACACACAAAATGCCTGTTGATGCCGCACACAATACAGCCATTAATTTAGTTCTAAGATACGAACTCAAAAAGATAAAGCCAGTACCTAAGAAAATAATCAGATATTTCTGAGGAGGGACCCATGTTTATTTTCTGCTGTACCCGTAACAAGGATGAGTTTTTTTGCTTTACAGGGTGAAGGTATCATACAGTATCTAGAATAAATGGGTCCAAATTCTGTACCCTTTGGAATATTTAATTGCATTTTTTATTTTACAAGGCAAAAGCAATCCTGTGACAAAGTGACAATGATGAGATATTACATGAAGAAATGTGACATAGCAAAAGGGACATAGCTGCCAGGGATTATGGCACAGCAACAAGTGTCCTGTTTGACTCAATTGCTTTTAATCAGAAATAAGTTTGTGTGAAGTGCCCATGAATTCATTACTTGTAAAGTTAAAATTGGAGGAGGAAAAAAAAAAGGGTCACTTGCTTCTTTAGGGGAGCAGTCTGTGAATCTTTTCCAGTGGTATATTTCATATTCAGTACAGTGCTATGAAGCAGCTCAACCTAGTGACTTCCAGACAATAGAAGTTATTCTATTCTCTATTCAGTTAAAAAAAGAAGAAAAATCCTCTATATAAATGCTGCTGCTCATTATCATGAGGATGATAGCTATTTTAAAAACAAACAGAAGAAAACACGTGGGCATCTTACAGGTTTATTTAAAATACTCAAAATGTAAAGTATTAAAGAAATCTCAGTGAGTACCACTAAAGCAAAAGAAGAATGTTAATAAATTCCAGAGCGTACTCTTTTTTTTTTTTTTTACCCCTTCAATTGTGGGGAAGAATTTAGAAAACATGAATGTACCTGAAGCACCTTTGTTTATGACAACCGTCTCTTTCATGGAATTAAACAGGGAATCCATGGAAGCACCACCCACATTTGCAGTGATACAGTGTATTATGAAAGCATAAACTGATTTAGGAAGTCCATATTTTCACTTAGATAACGAATATATTAGCTTTTTCCTGACCATCCAGTGTATCAGAAAGCACAACAGCAACAAAAGAAAGTGAAAGAAATCTGTCATGGTGGTTGTAAGTCATGCAAGAGTAAAGCCTGATGGATGTGAGAGAGTCTCTTTGCAATGACCCTTCTTTAGACCTACTGCCACCATTACTGACGTGAGTAACTGTGTTCTGTCCTAAGATAAATGATTGTCACTGATAAGATGGAATGAATAAACAATCAACTACCTGACTGAAATTCCCTCTACTTTTTTCGTGTGTGTGTGGTACTGTTTAATCACCGATTGATTGACTGACTGACCAATTTGAAAGCAGGGTCAGTTTCTGTCTTTGCTTTGGGTTATCTTCCTGACAATGGGGCTCAACCATAGCTGGAGGCATTCGAGATCTTCTGACCCGTATTAAGATTTGAGAGTCTTGTATTCCTGATTCTCATAATAATGAGCTAGCTAGATACAAACAACGCTCATTTTCTGTACAGATAGATACACTCCACCCTCATTATAAAACTATTTTCCAAAGCCAAGGATATTGAATGTTATAACAGTAATGTCAGCTCTCATGATTTAATCATGAGGCACATGAGTTTTTCGTTTAAATTTGATGTTCTCATGATCTCAATATTTTTTCATGCAAATCTTGTTATTTCTGCATCCTTTCACACTCTAGCTTAAATTGCTTGTCAATTGCATTGCTCTTCTTGAGTGCAGTGCTTCTGAGATTCACCAGTGTGATTTTACACATCTATTTATAACTAGTACTTTAGCATTTTATCTCTTAAAGATGATGTTATACATCATCCAGAATCTCTTCACTGAGCCAGATGAGTTGGAAGAAATATTTCATTTTCATTTTGGGGAAGAAGAATGCAGAAATGGTTTAATTATCAATATTTAAATTAGCCCAACGGTAAGGCTGCTCAGAAAAACTGATGAGAGCAAAAGGACAACAGAGTGAACAGAAGAGAGGTACAACATACAGGAAGGTAATTGCAGCGTTGTGTTTCAAATGTGCCTTATAAGAAGGAGAGGAAAAGGCATTTTATCTTTACTACACCTCAAGGCAGGAGTGTCTCCAGGGCTTAAATTAGCAGCAGCTTCTCTAACTCTTAATTTTGGAAATCCTCTGTCCCTACCCACCCATCCCACTAGCAGTTAGATTTTAGTGTCTTAATCCTGAAATGCCACAGTCTAATTTCTGTGAGACTAAGACCATGGTCCGTATACCTAAGTCATGGCAATAGTTTTTCTTCTCTAAGCAAGGATTCATTAAAGGACTCTAAGAATCCACGCGCGTGTGCACGTATGCTCAGGTTGAATCTAACTAAACCCAAAGACGACCAGGATGGCTCCAAGGGCTCATTCTCCCAGGAAAGATTGGCAGGGCTGGAGATGCCACATCAAGAAACTTGGGTTTTTATGGATCATGAGCCGTGCAGTGAAAGACCACGAGAACAATTGAATGTGAATATTTTATACTAAAAAGGAAAAATTGTCTGTGTTCGTATGTTCACTGTTCAAGTACAGAGTGAAATTTATAAGCTTCCATGGATTTGCTACTTCTTACTACTCTCATAATCTAAGGAAACAAAATACATATGATCTTGCCCTCTCTCTACCCATTTGTCAGTTCTTTTAAAAATAAATAAATAAATAGTCAGTCAATATCAACCGAATGGGCAGAAGAGTAGAGATCTCCAATGGTCTGTAGATTAGACATGTAAATTAGGACACAAGGCTGCAGTATCCCCTCAACACTCAGCTGCTCTGTTTGGTCTACCAGCTGCCACTCAGCAAATGTTTAGTTCATTGCCATCTGCAACACATGCTGTTTCTTGCCTGGTCTGTAGTTAGAAAACACAGGGGGAGCACAAGATACTCTGTGGATTTAGGGATGCAGAATTCAGGGATTAGAGAGACAATGACATAGAAGACGCAGGCAGGGGCTGACATTACTGTTGTTATAACGAGAGCACATAAGACATGGATCCACAGAAAAGCAATCTTATAAAATAGCAGCATCTTATAAAATAGCAGCAACTCCCACTTTTCCTAGTGTGTCATTCTGAGAGGTTTCCACATCATCTGCTGTCACACCATAGCAATCCTTCCTATCACTTCTGGATAAGAGCAGGTTCTTTGTATTGCTACCTATTTGGAAAAATCAGATGGAAAAAACCCCACTAGCTCATTTTTCCTTATAGGAAACATTAAGAATAAACAAACACATGCTGTGTACCTTTTCATAATTTTAAAGGAGAACCATGCTTTTGTGCAACTAGTACAGTTCTAAGTAAAATTATATGACTGTATAAAATCATCAACACAACTCTAGATTAACAAAAAATCTTGCTAAAAGCGAAACAGAAGTTTTGTATATATGCCCCCCCCCCAGTGAATCATTATTTTTCATATAGCTGTCCTGGTTTCAGCAGGGATAGAGTTAATTTTCTTCCTAGTAGCTGGTACAGTGCTGTGTGTTGGATTTAGGGGGAGAACAATGTTGATAACACACCGATGTTTTAGTTGTTGCTAAGCAGTGCTGACACTGGTCAAGGACTTTTCAGCTTCCCATGCTCTACCAACTGAGAAGGCTGGAGGTGCACAAGAAGCTGGGAGGGGGCACAGCCAGGACAGCTGACCCCAACTGGCCACAGGGACATTCCATACCATGTGACGTCATGCTTGGTACAGAAACGGGGGGGAGTTGGCCAGGGGGGCTGTGACCGCTGCTCGGGGACTGGCTGGGCATCGGTCGGTGGGTGGTGAGCAATTGCACTGTGCATCACTTGCTTTGTATATTCTTCTTACTATTTTTACTATTCTTCTTCTTATTAGGATTTTATTTTATTTCAATTATTAAACTGTTTTTATCTCAACCCACAAGTTTTCTCACTTTTACTCTTCCAATTCTCTCCCCCATCCCACCGGGGAGGGGGGGAAGTGAGTGAGTGGCTGCGTGGTGCTCAGTTGCCAACTGAGGTTAAACCACAACAATAACAAACATTTTTTATTAAAAATGCTCTATATGAATAAAATCATTGATGAAAAGTAGGGCAGAGAAAATAAAAATCAGTAAAATTGCTGGCCATCAGCAAGAGATAAAATATTACTTATTTACATATGGGCTGGAATAATTATTCCATAGACTCCTTTTAGGCTTGTCTAAGCACATTCTTCGCACAGGTAGAGAGAAAGAAAAATAGAATACTAAATCAAAGCACATATCACTAACCCTGTTTGGGGGCAGGAGAGATTTGTGGTTAAGTTTGTTCCCCTGGATAAGCCTAGCAAAAGTAATCCATTAACCATGTGGTCTTTCTATTACACCTCTTTACTTAAGTACACCTGGAAAAATCTGTGCCTTTCATTGCAGTTTTGGAAATAATGAAGGTTAGGAATTATAAACCTAAAAGCAGTCAGAGATCTGCTCATTTTGTGTCTGAGGATGGAAAAGGCATGAAGTCCAAACATATTAATCTATTTTGAATGACTTCCATAAAAATTATCTGTTTAGAATAAAGACACCAACAGTCCCACCCCCAAATGACTGCTTGCACACAAGGTGGCTCAGGGCTTCTCAGATGTGCAGGCAAAATTGATTTTTACTGTCTGTGCATCCAGGGGCGCAGCCCAGGCTTGGAACAGGACTCTTCCACCACAAGAAGGGAAGACTTAGCAGAAAAGAGCAGAAGGGAACCAGAAATCAGGAGAAAGCCCTCTAAGTGTCAGGTGCTTTGCTCCTTCGATCACTCGAGCTACGTTAGGGTAAGAAGGGTGATGGCCCTGTCTCTCCTTTCCTTAATCCTGGTCCTTTCATCAATGCCAGCAGTGCTAGGAGCCCAGGGTGTTACTGTCCCGGGCTGTGCGAATGGCACCTTTGCCGAGGCAGAGGGACAGCCCTTGCAGCCCCAGGGATGCACGGCTGTCCCCAAGCTCCACTGGAGGAGAAAGGGAGGTGAAAACAGGGCTGCCTTCATCATCCAGGAAAGAAATAGGACAAAAGCAGAGCAATGTAGAGTGATGAAAGAGGGGGTGACTGCTTAGTGAGCTAGGACAATGTCTTGTAGAAATCTGTCAGAAATATCATAAGGAAAAGTATAGAGTTATTACTGTTTCTATAACACCTAGCATCCTCCGGTAGCAGAACATTTTCAGTGATTGTTTCTGTTTGGTGGAATCAATTATCTCCTGATAAACTTGGAAGGAGAATCTAAGATTGCCTTTAAAAACTCATCTGCTTTCCAAATTCCAATTGGGTATGTTTTGAATTGTAGATTTTTTGGGGTGAATATTTTGTTTATGAATCTCTCTATATTTCAAAGTAGTTGCCAAACCCATTTATGTGTCTGCATGGTATAAACTGTTCTACATGCACTATACAATTTAACTTGGATATCTGATTTATTAAGAATGCTTTGATATGCTATCAAAATGAGAAACAAAAAGACAAAGCTGAGAAAAATGAAGCTCATTAATGTTTATGTATTTTTAAAATCACACTTGTGCCTTGCATTTATTTGATTTATTATTTCAATAGACATTCAGACACGCTAGAAATAGTATTATTATTAATTTTATTCCAAACAACAAAGTGAAAAGGGGGGGGGGAGGGCAATAAAAGATAAAATTGCCCTTTTTATTTGTTCGTTGTTGAATCAAGCAGTCTTATATGTAACCGATATTAGATGTACATAATACAATTCCTTCTGAAGGATTCTTAAATGCTTCATAAAATATGAATAAAACTTGAATGACATACTAATGCCTTCCTTACTCAAGCAAATCACTTTGAAAGTTAGCGGGCATTTATCTGGTTAATTAGAAAAAAAAGCTGATCAGGACCTTATTCTGGATGAGGACATCAGACTTGGTCTGTTTGTGTAAATACAATAGTTCACAGGAGATGCTGTCACACTCCACCCCAGCAGTGCCTGTCCTTGTCAAAGAACTCTAGCTGAGAGGCAATTTGGAGCCCATTGCAGTTACGGACAAAGTGTTGCCATCATCTTCAAACAAAAAGATAGTTGATCGCCTCTCTCAGCTCTGTGCCTTGCTCTTGTCACCTATGGCTTTGCTAATTCCCAGAGAATAACAACAGGTGCATTTGTGTAAGTCTGGTTTTGAAGACCACCTTGAAGCTAGAATAGATGTGAGCTGAAGCATTCAGACAGCCTATAGGCATCACCTGCAGGGAATATATTACATGGCACACTCAATCCATAATTAATGTTGTATGTGCATTTATTTTACAGCTGCCAATTTTGTTCAAGGACTGAGGTACTGTCACGTATGGGTAATGTAGAAGGGAAAGATTAATACGAAGATGGAAAGCAGGCCTGGGGGTTACAATGGGTGGCTGAGGACATTGTTGGGCCTTAATTTTTCCAGTTTTGTTGATGAAATTGTCCTCTGGGCCACCTGAGCTCATTTTTTCTATGATGTATTATTAGGAAGCCTTTGATGAGTTTCAGAAAGATCCGTCCTAGTTGCAATCACTGTTCTTCTGCATAATTACTGGCATTGGTACCAATTCTGCTTTCAGGTCTTCCTCCCACAGGCACTTTCATTATGTTGTCTGTTCCCAGAAAATTCTATCCGTCTTAGAGGACTACAGCCTCTAAGTACTCATGCTCCTCCAGGGAGCCTCTACCCTCATGCAGGCTGAATTGATGTGGGCAAACTCATTCGTATATGGGCAAACTGCCCCATATTGTGTAAACTCTAGGAAGAACCACTGCACCTACCTCAGTAGGACCATGCTCCACCATCACGGCTCCCAGGTGCTGCTGCAACACATGTATAGGTCAGAGTGCAATACAAGATACAGTTAGCATTTTAAAAATTAATTTTTGTTTCTTGAAGTTAAACAAAAAATCTGTAGTCACAGTATTGAGAAATCATCTTCCTTTGCAAACTTTTTTTTGTTGGATAACATTTCTCCGTGTAAGTATTTAGCTGTGGGTGGCAGATTATTTGCAAAAAGCAAACACAAAAGGGAAGAAATCACAGCTAAAGCAAATTATTTTATATAACTTTTCTCTGCAATAGCATACCGTTTTTCTTTCTAATACCTCTCTCTCTCATAGAAGACCTCCCATAGTCCATACTACAAAATGTTATGGCATAACACAATCATTGCAACACCTTATTAAGGGATAGAGGTTTTTGGTTTTTTTAAATCTGGAATTTGAATCAGAAGATATGTTCCCAGATTATCCAATTTCCGTAAGTGAAGTACACTTAATAAAATCCCTAGAAACCAATGGAAGTTTTAACTTCGAGAACGAAACTGCTATTACAGGAAAAGCCAAGGACTTATTTTTAGCAACGTTAAGCACTTGCAAACTGAGAACACGTCTGAAAAACATCGGGCCCTAGGAACTCCAGAAAACCCCACACTTACAGGGCTCAGCTGTTTCACTCTGCTAATTAGTGTGCTGTTTTTCAAGATTACTTCCTATTTTGAATCCTAATTTGCTCTTATTTACGCATCTATAGTTGATTATGTGCTATGCCCATTATACAGTACTTCATCTCAAAATAACAAATGGCATTGATGACACTTTTGTTAGCAAACATCTGGTGAAGGAAAAATAATAATTCTTTTCACGCAACAGAGCACAATAATGTTTCTGACTCAAAAACTTCATTTCAAATAAATGTTCAAAACCCCAAACAAATCAATATTCCAAGGATTTTCAAAGGTCAGAAAATGTTCTTGCTATTTGAATTTAACATTGTCCCTGCTGCCCGATGTACCCGGCCCCTCAGCTCCTGGGACAAATACCCTCACTACTCACTGGCTCCTCTTCAGTGCTCAGGACCAAATTGCACCTGAAGGATCTGACAGTACAGCTGTTTGCTGATTACAAGGCACTCTGGCACATCTCAAGATGAGATTAAAATCTTCCAGTCTGCTTCATTAAAGGTTTTATTATTTCCCAGGCCTTTCCTCTATAGCATAATGAGAATAAAAGCTTCTGAGGTTCAGAGATCTTACCTAAGGTACCATAGTGCATAGGAAACAACATCTCTTTCTTCAAGAAAGAATCCAAAGACCTTACAAAAGGCAAGGGGAAAGGAGCTAATATTAGACAAAGGAAGCTATTTCCTTGATTAAAAAAAAATAATAATAATAATCTGAATTTGAACCCACAAGAGATTTCAGGCCTGAAGAATACATACACCTGTGCTGAGACATGGAACCTCTAAGGTGTTTCATTATTGGCACTTAAAGCTACTTTCAGGAAACACCTGGACTTGAGTAAGCAGTGTGATCAGACAACGTCAGCAGGGGTGGGCAGATTTAGAGAAGAGTGTTACACATTCAAAAGCCATTTTAAAGCTGAAAACTGCATTATCAGCAAACCATTTAGAATAACTTAAGTACCCCAAAGTACATAAAGGCCGAAAGTTTTTTTATTTTCCTTGATTAAAAAAAAAAAAAAAATAATCTGAATTTGAACCCACAAGAGATTTCAGGCCTGAAGAATACATACACCTGTGCTGAGACATGGAACCTCTAAGGTGTTTCATTATTGGCACTTAAAGCTACTTTCAGGAAACACCTGGACTTGAGTAAGCAGTGTGATCAGACAACGTCAGCAGGGGTGGGCAGATTTAGAGAAGAGTGTTACACATTCAAAAGCCATTTTAAAGCTGAAAACTGCATTATCAGCAAACCATTTAGAATAACTTAAGTACCCCAAAGTACATTATTATTAATGTTAGAGCTCTTCTATAGGTGATTCAATACTCATCCAGTCTGATTCCTCTCAGAAAGATATGGTTTCTGTTCTTTAATTATCACAATATTATTAGCAGCTTTAACATTAGTGATTCCAAATATGCTTTTCTATGTGTTCTTCTTTGTCTTACACTATTTTTACGAATACCTGTAGCAAGACTTGCTAAAAATCACAATTTTCTCCTACCCAGTAGTATGATTCTCAGGATGCAGTCATTTGTCTCATGCATTAAATTTGAGGATGAAGGAGAAAGTGTTTGGTGGTCACTGCTCTGTTTGCATTCCCACTTGGATTTCCTGAGCTTTCTGCAGTGTTACGGAGACTGTGAAGTAACTGCCAAAACTCAAAGAAGCTGTAAGCTTTTCTGTCTTCCATGTAGCCAAAAATACCTGATAAGCCATTTATGCCTATATGGCTGTCATTATGCCCAGCAAGAACTTGCACTGATCTAATTAATAACATTGCTTTCAGACAGTGACGCTTAAGCAGAGATTAAAATTGCTTAAAGATGAGTATGAACACTATTTCACAGATGGAAAAAAAATAATTTGATGAATTGGTTTGCATAAGACTTCACAAAGAGAAGGAAAGAGCAAATTTATCTGATTCAGATCCCAGTTATTTTTATATTACTATCATATTCTTGCCTGTAAATATATCTATACATATGTATTACACACACAAATACACACATATCTATAAGGATCATTTAAGCTAAAAAATATGTTCCAGAAAAATATTGTTCTTAAAGGATCTAATATTCATGTATTTATCTTGTGCCTCAAACTGTGGGAATAACAAGTGTTATTTTGGAATCTAAGTATCTCATGGCAAAAGTGAAATGCAGTCATTCGAGCAAGTAACATGCTCCCCCACACCCGCCTTTCCGTCAGCCCCAGCTTCCCATCATGCACCATATATTCAGACTGTATTTTCAAATACAGGTACAGGAAGAAGAGAAGAAAAAGGCACAGCCCAAAGTTACCTTTTCCAGGTTGGAAAATTGAAGGGCATGTTCAGGACAGTGATAAATTCCTCCAGAAGGTAGGAGGATAGAGCATGTGGTTTTGTACACACAAACACACACTTTTGCAAGCATATGGAGTGATAGAGGAGCCAGTTTAGTCATACTGGCATGCCCATATTGGTAGCAGGAATCACCTATTAATTATCTTCATGCTTTAGACGATGTTAGAAGAGTAGCGGTCTTCAGTGTATCCCATGTTGTTGCAAAAAGCTTAAAGAAAACAAACCAAATCACCAAAACATTTTGGGACCTTCTCCAACCCAACCAGAAGACAGAGGTGGACATAGTTTGTGCAAACCTCTGACCCAGTCCAAGAACCTTTGCATTTAGAAAGAATTCAAATATCTAAGAAAGACAAAGGCAAAACAAACAAACAAACAAAAAATCCCGAGTAGCTCAAGAGAATGGATTTAATTTCCCATCTACGTGATTGCTGAACTGATGCATCCTTTACTCTCACATAAATGTCTGTTTGCCCATAGCTTCCAAACGCCACTTCATTTATTGAGTCAATTCGTCGACTTGGGTCAGGTTCAGACATAAATCTGTGTCCTATATCCACACTGCTAATATGCTTAAAAGAAAGTAATAAATGCTGCACTTCCAGATAAGTATAATAAATACCAAACCTCGCAAAACAGCTGGATGCGTGTGTACTTGATGAGAAAGAACAATGCTCTGAGACACAATAATCTTTCCTGTTGGTAAATTATTCCACAAGTCTATTGAATTTTGAGTTGTATTTATATCTCAGTATCTTCTCATGTGTAACGCACAAAAACTTGAATTCCAGATGGACATCCAAATCATCTGATATTTTTAAGCCATAATTTTGGATTTCTTAAACAAACTGTTCCTCATTATGAATCTTTTTACAACATTACTCAGAGCCTTGCAATAATCTCCAGGCCATATTTTCTAAATTCTGAATTTAAGTTGATCTCACAGAACTTCCCTGTAAAACTTAGCATACACAAAGTAAATTTGTGCATAGAATAACTTAATGCACAAATAATTACCTTTTTTGTAAATACAAATGCATATTTTGTACACATAGAAAAATAATGTGTCCACATTTTGCAGGGGAAGTTTCAGATACCAAGTTAAAAATTTACTAGTTTACTTAATTGCAGCCTGTTCTTCAGTTAATGAATCATAACCTCTATTATTCCTGCCCATTAAAAGGAGTCAATATTGTCTTGAAGGCACACTTGAAGCAAGAACTGGCATAACTCAATGTACTAACGTATTTGCAACATTATGTTGCAACCATTACGTTTCTGCCCTTTGTGCCCATCACAAAGCTTTCTGATTTAGGGCTCAAGCTGGACTACACACTACTGGCATCTGATTCCAGCATCCTCTCCCCAGATTATGCAGGCACCCAGGCCCTGGCAGCGCCAATTAAAAAGCCATCAGAATAACGCTGCTGAAGTGCAGTATCACAGTACTTGCGAGACGCACACTGGGCACCTAAGGGGGAGGTCTGCCTACAGTCTTTTGTCTCGTTTTGACAAAACGGTTTGATGCAGTGGAGTGTAGAGCTAGAGGAATCATGACTTTCAAATGCAAGTGTTCTGCCTTAAGAAGAAAAGGCAGGGAAATGGGGGGTGGGGGGGTGGGAAATCTACCTCCTGCTAAGCAAAATAGGCCTTTGAGAACCATCTGCAACGTGTAGTCTGAAGTTCTGGTTTTCATGTTCCAAATTTGACATGAGAGAGGCTCAGGCTGTCCCAAAGTCTGCTGCTTCTGCTGTCATCAGAACCACACATTAAACACATTAAAGAGTTTTGCTCTCTGAGGAGGAGTTCATTTTTGTCCCTATGGATCTTCAACCCCTTTGCACTGTGATAGCATATCTAGCGAACTGGAACCTATAACAGTTTCAACAGATGCTGCAGAGCAAGACTGAGCAAGAAGAAATGTTTGCAGCCATCAGGGAATTAGAGAGAAGGCTAACTACCACACTGGGCTGAGACTGCAAGTTTTAACTAAAAATATCAGAGATAAATTATGGTTTTGGGCCTTGAGAACACAAATTGAACACCAAGGGACAAGATAAAAAAGCAACATTTTTTTTTTCTCCAGTTTTGTTTTAAATGGAGAAACAAGGTATTCCTGATGTGGCATGTACTCCTTGGCCTGAGTCATAAATCATTTGGATCTTAGACTGAAACAATACCTTTACTACTCTTTGGAGCAAATGTGTTTCCCAAAATGGTGCCTCGGGGTTTGTTTCATGCATCTCTAGAATGCAAAAATTATGCAAATCTTTACTTCATTTCGATTTACTTTCCCAATCTTTTACTTTAGCATTCTCTTCTAACATGTGCTCCCTTCATCTTTCAATTAAATGCATCCGTTCCTAACATGAATGCACAGAAAAAGCACAAGAACAACCAACTATAAAAATACTGTCAGGACCTGAAACTCATTGTTCACTTTGCTCCTACACATCCTGCTTCTTTATCATTCCTCTCTCACCTAACTTAAAACTCCTTGGGACCAGATCAGACACTTATTTTGTATTTGTACACTGCTTGGCACAATTGGTTTCAATTGCTCCTTTTGCACTAATATAATCTTCTACTTGCTGAAAGATCTGTAAACTCAGTCTCTGTAACAAAAGTCAAAGATCCAATCACTAATCTTCTACATTGCAACACTCTCTATTTCCGCATCTAGAGATAGCGTATTACCCTTACCCACTTTATGAATCCTTCATCTTTTCAAGTATAGGACAGAAACTCAGTGTCACTGCTGCCTTGGTCTTTTGACATAACAGCACCCAGAAATGATTTCTACTGCTGATATCCTCATATAAACTTACAGCTGCTGAAGGATCTGGATAGGTCTCAGAGAAAGCACACCATGTATTTATGCCCTGAAATTACATTAGATCGGTATATAAATTTCTGATAGAAGACTTGCGTAATTGACATAATATACTTTTCAGAAAGGCAACCACAGGCTTGTCCTCCTCTGTTGCTTAGCTATCTAGAGTTTTGCTTCAAACACTACAATAAAATACTGAATGCTCTGTTAATTGCACAGAAGTCCACTAGCATCAAGTGGCAGCAGTAGCTGCAGAAATACAAACAGAAGTGACATTGTGGCATACAGTCTTCATTTCAGTGACTATTTTGAAAAAGGCACTCATGTGAAAACTTCATAGTATATACAAATGCTCTACAAAACAAAAATAAACCAGAGGCAAGTTCTTGGACAGTAAGGTGTGCTGTTGAAGTCTTGTTGTGCACATCAGTTACAATTAGGAGGTCAGCTGGTTATCAGAATGATCTGTGAACTAAACCGGGAACTGCTCAGTCTGATTGCATTCGTGTCTTGTGCTGATAAAAACATCTACTACAGAATGGCATTAGAGAGTTTTCATACTCATGTTAAGGCTGCAGAGTATAAAGAAACTTTTCATTACATCACCTGTAGCCATACAACAACATTCACAATCTGACCATCATTCTATGATCCACGTGTTTTGCCTGATTAACTATGTATATACACGGCCATAGCTGTGTTTGGAGTGTCAAGGACAAATGTTATAGTTCTTAGTTACCTTGTCTACCTAGATAATCTTGTGCAAAACAGCTGCAAAGCATTTTCAAAACAGAATGATATATAGCTAGCCTTGCTATAAGAAATGGTAAGATATAAAGCATTGGAACATCCAGCACAACTTTGGTTTTTTGCTCTAGAAAACACCAACAATTTCAAAGTCAGCAACATGCTGAGTGGCAACAGAAAAACTAGGCTGGAAGAGAGGGCTCATTGTGTTTATTCAGATTATAACACTAATTAGAATTCTATATTACGCATTTACATTGATTAGTTACACATATCTATTATAGGCAACAAATATTTTCTAATTGTTTTGAGTAGTCTACAAGCATTTACTGACTAAAGAAAACTTTAAAAGATAGTTGAGTTGGACAATAAAGAATTATTTTGCTGGCACAAGAGAAAAGGGACAAGAGAAAAATGTGGAAGACGCCAAAGGCAGCAAGGAAAGGCATGAGATACATGATGGAGAAGGAACAGAAGAGTGTGGCAGCTGGAAAGGAGCAGGAAGCAAACAGCAAGCGGGATCAGAATGAGAGGGAGGAATGGGAAGAGCAAGTTTCTCTCAGTGTTAGGAGAGCAATGGTGAAAGAGAGGGAGATCTGTGCGTTTGAGCTGACCACTTCCAATCTGAAGCCTCCTTTTTCCTCAGTGGCTCTAGGGGCACCGGAGACTTAAAAGCCACGCCTAGAGCAGCTCTGCCATTAAGAAAATGTAAAAGTGGTCCACTGCTCCAGAGTAGGAGCCCTGCAAAACAAGCAACCACTTCGCTACAACAGTTCTGCTGACTGAGCCAGTGCACCCAAATTATAGAAAAAATAAACCTGTTATTAAGGTTTAACAACAACAACAAAAAAAATCTATGGATTTAAGAATCTCTTGTTTCCTTACATTCTCTTATTAAGGTGAAGTATTACATTCTCTTGGCAAGGTAACCGACAATTAAATGATGCCACAGTGTTGTCTCCCTGAATGCTACTCTAACATTACAAATTCTCTCTTCTGCTCTAGGTGCAGTGATGAGGCAGCGTCCTGACTGCCTTTCGTGTTTTTAAAGGGTATCCCCAAAATAACACTCCTGTTCACAGCTGGTTTAAACATCTTCATATGTCAAGCCCTTAAATGACCTCTTCTCTTTTTGGAGAAAAGTAGTAACAACAAAGCATGCTCTTTAAACATTTACTGCATTCCACCTGATTATACCGATGATGCCATGCAAAACTAAAGTGTCTTATTTTCTCTCCAAAGTTTCCCTTGCCTTTGGCTGATTTGGTCTCTGTTCAACTGGTGTACGAGACAGACCATTACAAAGATCTGTGCTTTGGGGATCTTCAAAGTGCAGTAAAACGTTTCTGTCTTTATGACAGTTACCTCTCAAAGAATCATGAGTTTCCAGCAAATCGTTTTATATGGATTTTCTCTCCCTACAAATTATGGATGAATCTAACATTTCCCCCCCTCCCCCTCCAATTGACATCCTCAGTTTTCTTTTATGATGTGATTTTATTTTACAGTTAGATACGGTACTTTTCTAAAGCCAATTGTAGATTTGGTAGGAAGTATGCAATTCCATTATCCTAGAAAATCAAACTAGCAGTAGATATTGCAAAAAGAGTAAAAAAAAAAAAAGAATGCAAGAAACATCCGTTCTTATCAGACCTTTTCTGTCCTTCTTTTTGC
The DNA here is from genome assembly GCF_000699145.1 of Aptenodytes forsteri. Taxonomy (NCBI): domain Eukaryota; kingdom Metazoa; phylum Chordata; class Aves; order Sphenisciformes; family Spheniscidae; genus Aptenodytes; species Aptenodytes forsteri. The sequence continues at coordinate 3,435,385 of NW_008794836.1, read as the reverse complement.
CTTTCCCCAGAAGATTACTGGTTTATTCAACACTTGACAAGTTTGCAGTAAGAGCAGATGTACAATCAGCTGAATGTATCATTCTGTCACAAGAGAAGGCACTGTAACATTTTAGTTATTCTTCTGGAGGTCACTGGTCCACAGCAACCACAGAATAACCAAAATATGGGCACAAACCAGTATTCTAATACACTTTGCCCTACAAGAACTGAAGAAATGTTGTACGTGTGACAGCTCACATCACACACTCATGATCTTCATCCTAGTCTCAGAAAGAAGGCTAAGATTTTGCAAGCTGAATTGTTGTCTAAGATTAATTTCTTAAACAACGGGGTATATTTGATGTTTCTAAAGGCTGAGCTGAAGACAGTAGTATATTCTTGAAAATGTTTCTGGACCCCAGTTCCAGTTTATGTTCCACAGATACATGAGCAGCTCCTCTCCCCTTAACATTATTTACACTTCAGTTTTCAAATGAGACCTGACCCAAAGCAAAGCTGCTTGCTTCTGGGGCTGGACACTTCATGTGAGCTCTTATGTTCCTTAAATTAGGTCACGCTAAGGGGCACAACTTTGCAGAGTGAGAGTTACAAAGGAAAGTCAGGAAAACAGGAGATGGATACATTAAATCAGGAAACAAACAACATGACAAAGAAAAACTATAGACAGGATTCCTAGCAGCTTTCTCTTCACAGCCTGGAAAGTATCATCATGTTGCAAAACACACAGTCACGGTATATAATGTACAGATGTTTTGGAGATAAGAAAAAAGAAAATCTATAAATACTATTCCCCAAAAATTTTTTGTAGTTGCAGAAACATCTATAGAACATAAAGTGTCAAAAATATTTCCCATTAATACATATATTCATGACTAATATTTACAATGCCTGTGTTTATTTTCACATACCATTTTTACCACTGCCATCTTTGCTCTATTGGTAATTATCAATAAGGTTGCCTGCTATTTATTCTGGCAAGGTTTTTGGCTCTTTATCCATCCACTTTTTTGAGGGTATTGGATGTATGAGCCTGGCTTCCCCCCCAGTACTTCTTTCTAAGAACTATCGCACACACTCATTCCGTCAGATGCTGAGCAGCCACCCCCAAGTTACATATTAGTTTTACAATACCTTACACATACTAATATATGAATTAACGTGAGGAAAAAAGCTATGCATACTTACTACTCAAGACAAAAAAAAAAACCCTGCTTTGCTTTTTACCAATAGAAATTCTCCGCCCCCCATCAGATACATTTTCTCTGTTATTTAAGGGTACATATTATTTGTTCCACCACCAGTGCTATAGTCGCAGAGCCCATTCCTCTGTTAGGGCAGCAGCTCACATGCCTCGTCACCCTCTGTTCTGCCCTGCCAGCTGACAAGCCACTGACTGAGTCCCTTAGTAAGAGCACTATTTTCACCCATATTGCCTCAGAAGAAGCCTTTCCTCAAATACTCTCCCCATTGCCATCACTCTCCTATTACTGAGTTTACCAGCACACTTTGATAGCAAATCAGTTACTCCTGGTTTTACTGAAAATAGTAGGAATAGTGCTGTTAGTAAGCTGGCTATGAATTAGAGAGGCAGAAAGAAACCCTTAGTATTAACAGTTTATTCACTGATATTCCACCAGGGATTCCTTATATGCAACATCAGTATGTAGGACCACTACATGGACAAGCTGACAATCCCATTAAACGTAGCAGTGGTTAAACATACACGGGGAATAGAAGAAAGAAAGAAGAAAAGACAGTTTATTGTATAGAGGTGACTGTTTGGACCTTAACCTTGCAGGCTGCTCCACATGGGGAGACTTCTGCCTTTTTAAAGTCACACCACTGGTATGATTCCTCAAATATGTGTCCCTGACAGATGAAGTTTAACAAAATTATTTAACTAGTCCTGAGTGTATTTATTAATGGCTTTAGAGAATTGCAGGGGAAACTCTTTCTTTCTTTACCTCAAGGTCCATCGTGCCAGGAAAGCAATATGTTCCAACTTAAACCACATGGTTACATATCAAAAAAAGGACAACACACTGCAAAATTTGTCACTGTTATAGTAGATTAGGCTGCAAAGTACCCATGGCAAAATATATAAAAGCCAACCACAATCTTCTCTTTTATGGCTCTTAATCCATGTTTGAATCCATTGCTATAGGTCCGCTTTACACTAATGGGGACTTCTACAAATGAGCAGATTCTCTGAATTCAAGAATAATTAAGCTAATGGGACTACTAGCACTAGTTATAGTGCAGTAGTAATACAAGAATTGCACATAAACCGTACATTTCCATGCCATTCCATGAGTTACTTGTTCCCAAATGAAAACTGTTGGTAGTCTGTGTTTATTTATATTTTGAAGTAGATCATAATTTTTTTCATTTCTGACACAAAAGCTTCCCTAGAAAGCAAAAACATTTATTTATTTTAATTGACCCTGTCTTGAAATCATCATGGGATTTGTTTGTTGGCCAAAAACATTTCAACAATGCTTGTGATTACGGAACTAGCTGAAAGCACAGATCTGGGAGCTTTTTCTCCAAGGAAACTGTTTTTATTTTTAAAAACAAACTCCCCTACCTCATCTTCCAAGGCCAAATTCTTTGAAAATCTAATTTGTCATTGCCTTCAATGGACCTGTTTGATTGGGCCCCAAAATTGCAGCTAAAAGCAAACTCTTTACTTCACGGTACACACAATAGTTTTCTGATATTAACAGTTATGCCATTCACACGGAGAGTACATGTGTACTGCAGGGTACAGGTGAGGAGGAAAAAAACCAAAAAACCCACCCAACCCAAAAAAACATATCTTGCCAAATCAAATCCACCAAATAGACTCATCACTTCTAATCAGCTCTGCTGTGCATATAGCAAGTAATGCAACTGTGTGCTGTTCCTCTCTAAGGGCTATTTATATACTGTGACACACTGAAATACTCTGCTGGAAAACAGAGTCTAAAACAGCAAAGCTCGGTCTCACAAGTCAGGTCTTGTCTGGCTTTGTTAGCATCAGGGAAGTCTAAGAAGGACCGACACCTTCATGTGATGCAGAGAATTAAGATCAAAGCAATCCTTCCGCAATCTGACATTGTTTTTACACTCTGAAGTACATTGACCCTTTTAAATTTGTTTACTATTTTGACCTTTCTAAATTAAGCCCTTAATTTTTTTTTTCCAGTAAAACACACAAAATTGCGAACTAGGTGTAAACTGATCAAAGATTCATTAAGAACAAGACAAATAGCATATCAAGTTAAATGTACTACACCATTAGATGGTTTAAACAGTTGCTTCAGTAAATTGAATCTCACACTGCAGAAGTAAGACTTAATAGATAGAACCACCTCCCTAAGAAGTCAGAGCAAGTCAGGTTTTGTATAGCTGATACTTCTGTATTTGAGACATTTCATACTAATACAGTGCATTAATATCTAATACACACAATGCCATATTAAAGCTATGAGAACAGGAAAAAAAAAACCACACAGGTAAAGAATGAGACGCTTGTTTAAAAGAGTCAATGCAGGTCAAGGCTTCATAGGAATTTAGTGCTGCTACTAATCACCACATCATCCATGTAAAATATATAGAGGTAAAGTCACAGTTTGGCAATAACGTAGCGACAACACTGTCAGTGGAGATCAGAAAGAAAGGGCTGTTATCTACCATATTTCTCCTATTCTAGGAAATGAGAAGCCAGGTGCCAGCATTAGCTTTCTGCAGTCAGTACACGTACATGGAAGCAGGCAGGAATCACAGATTCGAGTTCCTTACAATTAATTTAAGAAGCAAAAAGCAAGACTATAGGGTCAAAGGAGAATCCCACCATCTGTATGCTGATGGAAAGCAGTAGTCCTATTCAGTAGTAGAGTCACCATCTCAATATCTTTGTTCCCAAACCCCTCTTCCAAGATTTAAATAGCAAGACTGTGACATGCCCAGTAAGGGATATCCCCATCAGACAAACCAATACAGAGCATACAATCCCCAAGCCACCGTTTGTTGAAATACAGTCAAGGAGTTGCAAAATGCAATGAGATAAATCCATTTTGAGTACTGTTCCAACCTCCCAAAGATTAAAGCAGCCTAAGTTCAAGAATTTATAATGGATATATAAGGTCATGGTCAACCATCTATCTAAACTGGCTCTGCTTTAAGTGTGGGATTGGTCCAGACGAACTCCAAAGGTCCTTCCCATCTAAATTATTCTACGTATCACCCATTTATGCCTTGCCCAACACTGCAAAGCAAACAGAGCATCAGTCCTCCTCCCTTCTCCTATGACACATCTGAACTGAGCCAGCTACATTTTCTCCCAGTACTGGTTTAAATATTAAGCTCATCTTTAAGAATATTTCCACGAGCTTCCCAATTTCCCTTCCAAAACTCAAAATGTGGTAAAGCAGCAACTGTTGCATGAAATTTTGATGGACATTTTGGAAAAAATATGCCTTCACAATACTTAAATCCTGAGAGTTTCTAATACAAAAAGTGATGGAAACAGCACTTCTTAATGAAATGGACAGCAATGACTTCAAAGGGCTTTGCATTCATGAGGTCATGATTATGGTACGTCCTAGACTTCTGTCAAGTCCAGCAAATTTTCTCTGATTGCTCTTATTTCTATCAATGCAACTTGTCCTCATGACTTTGTGCAGGAATGATTACAATTTGGAGAGAAACAGGCTTAAAATAGGAGGGTCACGCTGCTTTCCTCCCTCCTAGTACAACTTCAAAAAGTACCTTTCACTTTGCCTATGCTGTGCTGTATTTGCCTGCAGAGAGATTATGCTCCCTAGCATTTTCTGTCACTGGCTTCTGTGGTTACTGACGTGGTGACTGCCAGCATACCCTCATGATCACAACTTCCACAGTGTAGGACATTTCCAGAAGCAGCCTGGCTGCTTAGACGCAGGATCCTCAGAGCCCAAAGGCACAACCATGCCATAGTGCATAGACTGTGTGTTTGAGCGGTCATACAGTACAGCATGATGCTGAAATTGCCTGTAGCTGAGATACTTTTGGGACTGAAAGCAGGAAGCCCTGCTCAGAGGTAGAGCTTATTGGGTTAGGTGCAATGCCATACTAACATGGTTACCATGCTTCCTGGACTGGAGCGGGTATTGCCACATACTCCTGTCTATTGACAGTACAGATACATGTGTATAAGGGTATGGGCATACATACACATGCACCAAACCCTTGGAACTAGCCCAAGACTTCTTTTGCAGTCCTTTAGTACACACTGTAAAAGCACTAGAAGCCACTTCAGAAAACATGATTTTTCAAGGTGTTACCCTTTAATATTTAAATATAATTCAATCATAGCAAAATATCAGACTGCGTGATATATCATTAGAATAAATGGAAATATTATTAAATAAGGCATCGTTGTTTTAGGAAATGACTGACAGGAAAAAAAAAAACTTGTGACAGACATGTGACAAATTCTTTTGAATTAAGTGCTGTTAACTATATTGATATCAACATTCCTCTAACCAGTGAGTAAGGATCCACATTACAGAGACAGACAACCCCACTGAAGACCACAGTCATCCTAGATTTACAAAGTTACAAGATCAACACCAATGGAAGATAAAGGGCTTCTATGGTAACATCACTCAGAGTGAGGCTTTTAGAAAAATAAAGTTCAGCAGAAGACAACAACTGCAAACAGAGCAGAGGGAAGGAGAAAAATAAAAAAAAAAAACCAAAAAAAGAAGAAATCTGACCAGTGAATAAGACAGGACATGAGAAGATTTGTGGAGGTATTTTTAAAAGAGGAGGATCTCTTACAGTTGCTTAATCTGCTTAGTCTATTACAGCCAGTCACTGATAGAATCACTTCACTCACTTTTCCAATGACAGTAGCAGTTTTGGTGGACATGCAAGTAATCAGTGTCATGAGAACAAATGGCAAGATAGCCATGTATAATTTTAAGAGGAGAACTGCAGAAATGTTACTTTTTTTTTCAGGTGTGCATTCACAAAATGCATATTGCCATTGCACTCACTCAGTACTCTTTAAAGTCTGTTTTAAGACTTTATTAGGATTTTAAACCCTTGTTGTATTTTCGGAGACTGTTTTTCAAAAGGCAGTGGCAAACTTGTAACCTCAGGTTATAGTAAAGGGATGCACTAGCAGTTAGTCAAAAAAAGAGGAATATTATTTGTATATGGATAAAGCAATCTTGCTTTACCCACACAGGTTTTTCAATGCACCTCATAGAAGCGTTAGAAACTTTACTGAACCATGGGAAAAGAAGAACAAACATCAGTTGCACCACTCTAAAGTTGGCATGGCAAAAAATCTATGAATGCTTATTTTCAGTTGGTCCAAAACTGGCTTCACTTTGTTACCTGATCAGATGTTGCTTTATGCACTTTTAGTCAATGTGAAACATTTAATGTGCCATGCATACACATGTTGTCTTGCTTCAAAAAGGTTTCTAAAAAACCAAAGAAACAAAACACCAAGTTAGATCAAACGTCACTATTTAAGGATTGAAAATAATAACAGCGCATTTATTGAAGCAAATGAGGGAGAAATAGCAGTAAAAAAGCCCCCAAACTTTTCTTTCCTTTAATGGATGCAGGGAAAATACTAAATGTACAAACTGATCCGATTGTGCCACACACTCCTCAGTTATAACAGCATTAATTCAGTGTACTTCAGTTGACACCTGTCGTGTGACACCCTGTTTACTCCTGCTGGGCTGAGAATTTTCAGCTTCTGCAGAAGCTGCAGCTTGAGCCATCAGAAATGCAGACTTGGGGAGGTTCCAAAGTCCTGGGAACAGATTTTTTTTCAGCTGGCTTATTTCTGCTTGGCAATGACTGTTTAGAATGAAGCACCCAGAATATCCCACACTACTCCCTGATCCCAGTTCCACATCTATTTAGAGTTGAATCTCAAGAAGAAGGGAGTTGTCTATAGCTGACAGCAAAATCCAGCTCCCCCAGATGAGTATGAAAACCTGATATGAATATCAAGTAGCAAATATGGCTTATATTAATCTTGCACTGACAAAACACTAGTAAGGGAAAAACCTGCAAACACTGCCATTTTCCATCCCTGACTATCATGTGTGCTCTGACATATGTTACTTCCACCCCCTGTATTGTGATTATAATAGTATACCCCAACCATCTGTGGGGTCAAGCAAAATGCGGGGATGGAAATTTTCAAGAGTCAATATACCTGTGATTTTATACGTAATGAGAAACATTTATTCTTCATTGTGATGTCAGGGTTACGTCATTACATCAGGAGCAAATCCTCAATCATTTTTTGATTTTGATTCTTTTCAAACGTACCTGAAGGAAGACCTACTCTTAAAATTGCAGCAGTTTCTATGAACTAAACATTGCAAGAATCATAATGATCTTGGCTCATATTTTGTCAGCAAGGGCAAATTTCCTTTAAAGAAAGAGCTAATTACTTCTGTTTCAGATCTCCAAACTCCCTCAAGGTTGCATTGTAATGAGATTCAAAAGACTTGCTAGAACTGAGTTGAAAGCACATTTGGCATTTTTAAATATGCATTCAGATAAACTTGATAAATCTGTTGATATGCTGTTATCTATCACTCTATACGATACCCTGACATGTTACTCTTTACACAAAATCTGCAATCAAACATGCTGCACCTTTAGTAGAAAAATGTAATACGTTCATCAGGGACTAACAATATAAGGACATGGAGAAGAAAAAAAAAGACAGCAAATAAAAAGTCAAATGAAAATGCAAAAGAGGCAAGAAGTAATGACTTCCATCTTGCATGGACTGAAACCTCACATGTCGTGCTATCAGAGCAGCATGACAGAATTAAAATCTAGGTTTAAAAGAGGAAAAAAAAAAGACAAACATTCTTAGAGAAGCGTTGAGGCTATCTTGATTGTACAAATATGTACTATACTGAAAGCTGTCTTTGTGGCAATGGCATCTTTATATTCAGCAGGATTGCATCGCCATTCATATCACAGTGTTTTACTAGATTTTGTTCTTACTAGCTCTGTGCAAACAACTGAACTAAGAGTGAGGACGCTGAATCCTATTCTTTCTTGAGCAATGTTTACCAGATCCCTCACTAACTCCCAATCAGTTCCACCTCTGCAATTTTATTGAAGGCAATGAGTTTCCACAGGTATTGTCATATACCATAATTAGAAAGCAGTTTCAGTTCAGTGAGACTTTATCAGCTTGACAAGCCATACAGGGCTTACAAGTGTGTAAGAAGAGAGAGAACATTGCCAGCTCTGTCAAAAATCAAGTAACATCCATCTAAGATAAAGTGACTTTTTGAGTCTGAGCTTTGATATCCTGTGCTGTCTGTCAGCATCTGCAGTGCATGGGAACTGGACAACCTCCCTTAGTATGTTTGTGAGCACATACTGTGCTTCATATTCATGGTTCATGTTCGAGATCCCAGCTAGAAGAGCTGTAACATGAGTGCTGGTTTCACATTCCTTAAGCACATTTATTTCACGTCTTGATTTTTGTAAGCAACAGTGTGGATTCTATTCTCTGTCACTCTTTTATTGTTTTGTAATAACCCTTATGAGTAGTGATAACACACACACAAAAAAATTGTTGTTCTGTCTCTTTGTATTTTGGTTAGCAAAGCAGATCATCTCAGCAACCTGCCTGAATGTTTGCTGTTGCACTCCAGTACTCCCCTAATGTCAATGACAAGCCTAGGGCTCTTGAAAGGAAAATTAACATCTCAGCTAGGCTGTCTGTAGGGATTTTCTAAGAGTAGCATGCTTTTCAATACCAGGTATCTCTTTCCTATGAATGGAAACCATGGATGGGCACATGCGAAAGTTACCATGCTGTGTAAAATACAGTCCTTCACGTATCAGTCAGGCCTTCAGGAAAATTACTGTACCTGACTGAACACAGGTCTTCAGTCACCAAGTTTTTAAAAGCTGTTTTTCATTCTCCATTTTACACAAGGATTTTAGGAAATATTTTTAAAGGTTAATAAAGTTATAATCCCCCCTTTTGCCTGTCTTATTCACTGTATTAGTAAGTATGCTGAGTAATTGTTATGCTTCATAGGCCTGTGATACATCCACTCACTTACTAAGAACTTTAAGCATTCAAATGCTCCAGTAACCAGGTATGTTCAGTATTGCCTCATTCATGTTAAGTAGCCACAAGTATGGTATCCCTCATCAGACTCAGACCTAACTGAAGTCCTGCCTTTACTATTTAAGTTGTCCCACACATTGTCATTTTTGGCCAATTTAGATCCTTCAAAGAACATAGATTTTCCCCAACAGTTCCTTGATGAGACTTGGCAATTGAATCAGTGCGAGTCAGGTTGTCGCTTAGATTGCCATTTTACTCTCTTTTGCTATTGACATATGACCCCCTCTACCAACCTTCCATATGAAATAAACGTAGGTTTAAGTAACTCTAGTCCCATGTTTATTAGCTCATTGAATCAACCACATGAAATATTCTCTACATCATAATTAGCACCATATAATAACCTAGTTCTTATCATTCAGTTCTATCCTTGTTGTCCCACTGAAGTCTTTGCCTCCTGGGCAATCTTGTAGATAGTTGCCTTCTAAATTCTTTAAGTAAACCAGCCACTCCTTCCCATAAGTACTTCTGACCTTGTAATCAAATGCTAGGACAATTATCTCCTTTCTCTCGGTTGCCCATTCAGCAGCCTCAGATGAGGTTCCTTTTTAATTTACTCCTATAAGATAATTGCCTCAAAAAGTCTCTCTGCCTCCATACTTTCTTCTGTCTAAATGAATCTGTTATCAGTGTTTTCACCTTTGCCACCATCTTTACAGCTTCTTGATTTCTTTTTCTTTCTTTTTTTTTCCAGCTGCAATAACCTCCAGACCGTTAGCTTTATCTAAAGCCCTTTCACAAGGTAGAACTTACTACTGTTACCTGCATTTATTACATTCATTTGAATTCACTTAAAAATATTTAAATACATATGTATTTAAACTCTGGACATTTGCTTTTGAGAAAGCAGGCTATGTCCATACCACGACACTATGGTTCTGCATCAAAATATCGGCAGAGAGGCCTTCACTAGGTTTCAGAGATCTCTGAATTTCCTAGAGTCGTATTCAGTTGCATTAAATCGTTGTAATACTATAGCCTTTGTCAATGGAGGAAGGGGACACTGACTTTCAGCAAGGTAAACTTTATTTTTAGAGCTAGGTAGAGCTGGAATAGTTTCTGGTTCAGTGCTCATGAATTCAAATGCAGGTTCCAATAGTTACCTCTCTAAAGCCCTAGAAAAGTCATTTTACCTGTTTATTTCTTTATGAGACTGTTACTGCATTTTTGTACTGAAAGAATTAGGTGTTCTAAAGCATACCCCACCATTTTCTAGAACTAAGGCATTTCCGTGGTAAAGGTAACCTCTCTCACCTCTTTCTTCTCCCCCTCCTTCCCCAAAATCCCCAAACCCCACATGCCATCAAAATGCAGGAGAAGAGGGAATCGGTGTGTGGGGAGAGATGTAGAAGTCTGTCAAAACAGAAATCAAGAGGGAAATAGTTGAGCAGATAAGTTACCCTTACAGTAAAAAAAAACAAACCCCAAATCACTCATGAATAATTCAAGACGAAAAGTCTCCCTTTTCATAGGGAATGTATTAATGAACCTCTTTAAAAATCAAAGTTATAGGCTACAAGTCCACCTCTGCTGAGATAATCATTGGGGGAAGAAGAAAAAAAAAAAGATAGCCTACTAATAACATAACTCAAGAAAACAAACCCAGACGACCTCACCTCCTTCCACTTGCAGGGTTCCTGACTGAGCCAGCTGCCAACCCACTCTGAACGCCCAGAGCTACAGGACCCTCCTGCATCCCAGGCAGCAGATGAAACCTGGCTACTCTGATACCCCCTTTCCCACTTCAACAGCTGCTGCCAGTTATCTCATCACAAGCATATGAGGAATGGAAAGTATCAGCTCAGTTTGCCCCTTAGAGATATAAAGGGTTTATAAAGTCCTCTGTAAGCAATTATTTTCTCACTATTATTTTTCAGAAAATGTTAAAAGTTTCTTCCAAATTAAATGGCACACAGGATTTAAAAAGAAGAAAAATCATACTTGGTCAAATGTATAAAAGAAATGAACAAAGCACTGGTGTTTCTTTCATGAACAGACAGAAAGTTGATACTGTTCCTTTAGGTCTTCACTTTTTTTTTCCTTTAAAGTGGGGCTGAGATGCAAAAATAACAAAAAATGATGTAACACGAGAAGCAGAGAAATTCTTCCCACAAACAGCTAACAATTTCCTTCCATCTTCCCACTTAAGAACCTGAACATGATTTATAAATAAATTGTATGTCCTCAAAATACCATTTCCTCCTTATAAAAGTCAATCGCTTCTCTAAAGTAAAATATGCTTAGGTACACCAGATTATTGTGAAAAGTAACACTGAGTAAACCAACATATTAAAATGTTTACCTAGACTTTTCTGTTGAAATTTAGAGAACAAATATTATTGGCAACCTGTAAATCCCTAGATTTATATTTGGAAGTCACATATTTCAGAGTAATTCAGATCTAGGATTTTAAATTTTGACCCCTCATTAAGTATCCCGGGTATTGAAAGATGACCTGTTATGCACTGATTCTGGAAATAATTATGCACAAGTTAAATTTAACGTGCTGTAAATAATCATTGCAATGACCTTTAGTGCATATAAAATTGAGCATGTATATCCTAGCAAGTTCTAGGCCATAGTTTATTTTATCACACAACTTCTTTTTTACTCACTTTGTTTAGATTAGTAACCAAGAACAATAAGACAGGCTTTTGTAAAACTTAGAGAAATCAGAGACAAGAACAAATAATGTGAGTCATGAGTTTTGGCCTGCCTTTTTCTACAATGAATGGGCAAATACTAATTAATAAAATTATTTCCATTGCTAAAAGAAATGATCATCATGGCTAAAATGATGCACTAAGAAGTGCCTCTTGCCATCTATTCACCAAAAGAATTCTCCAGGCAAAGTCCCTTGTGCTTCAGCAGGAACCCACCAAATTCAGTCAGTCTCTGCAAACACAGGGATCTCCTTGTGTGAAATTCATTGTACGCTTACAGCCTGAGCAGGACCTTTGGAAGTGAAATGCTTCTGTCTTTCCTTGTAACTTCACCAGAAAAGGACTTCAGGTTTGGAGTGAAGACCTGAAGGCTTGGCATGGATCCTGAGATAGATGGCAGGGAAGAGACCAGCTTGCAGCTTTCTGGTTTTGTGAGTATTTAGAAGCTCAGATCCTGCCAGAAGGGAGAGCCGTTGCAGGGAAGTATATGATGCTCTGTAGCACAGACACTTCAAATGGCAGAACTTATGTGTCAGGAATGCAAATTAAAATACATATTCTCTACAACAGCTCTTAGGTAACATGAAATAGCCTTATAAAGAAGAAATAAGTGACAAAGAAAAAAAGCAAGCAAAATTTCCCAGAAGCTTTTGGAAAGAAGAACTAAACAATATTGTTCCCCACTCACTGACGGATATCACAGTGGCTGGAGAGACAGAGTGAGACAACGAAGAACAAAAGGAAGGGAAGAGAAGCAATACGAGGGGGCTATAAACTTTGTTTTCCAGTTTTGCAAGGCATTGAAGTGTGGCCCTTTTGGCTTTTGTATTCTATTTTCAAAGCATATAGCAAAGACAAAAAAACAATGTGGAAGTTCAGCTGTGACTCACTGTGTATGTAGATTGTACAAGGACTTGCTCTTCTTGAAACAGTAAGGTAAAAAGTAACACTTCCCTGAAAACAGTTATTCATAGCTTTGCAACAATACCACTGTATTTAAGTATCCATTCAAGTCTTTCATAAACTTGCGCAAACAGACTAGACATTATAAAGACTAACAGACATCAGAATTGAGTGCCAATTCTTGAAATGAAAAGAATTTTCAAAATTATGGTTCATTAAAAGCAAGAGTCTCAAAGCCTTCTTGAGGACTCAAGTATGTCTTCCTTATAGTCTAACGAGAAAAAACAAAACAAAACAAAACAAGTCGTCTCCATTTTCAGCTTGCTTACACTTTAGAGCTAATGAAAACTGCCTCTGTTTCAGCAAGGAAGAGAGTAGAGTTGTATTCCCTATTTTTGCATGGCTAATGTATGGGGCTAAAATCTCTGGGCTCCCCAACAACCTCCAGTGATAGGGGCATTCCCGATCACCCTCATAGTTACTTCCCTGCTATGAGCCTCCCTCTAGAGATGCCTACATCCCATCATTAACAACATATAGTGCCTAGAAAGTCTGGCCTCCCCATCTTAGGATCCTGACTTTCCTGTCTTCCTCGTTTCCCCAAGGCAAGTCTCTCCCTACAGGAAGTAAAGAGTTAATAATACTTCCCTGTCCTCTCCCTACAGGCTCCTTTGTCATTCAAAGGCTTGGAAGCATCTCCTACATGTGGCAGCAGTTAAGCATGGTCTAATTCCATGTGTGAATTTCAGCTCATTCTTATTCAACACAGCATTAAAGCATATGTGAAAACTTCAGCTTGTGGGTAAGTTCTCCTGAAGTCAACGGGTTGCAAACACATCCTTTACGTTAAGCAAATGTCTTGCTGGACTGCATTTACTTCAGCATGAGCTCCTTAATGCCTGGCCTTGGTGTGAGCAGCAGGACTCCGTTCAGTTCTGAGCAGCCACTACCCTGTTACATTGAACGGGGGATGAGATATATATGCATATATGCACGTGTATACATATGCGCATATATATATTTGGGATGCATATACATCCCACACACATTACTTCTGACAAGATAAGAGCAGTGTAGCTCTTCTTCCAAAGGCCCAGATAATTTTATATTAAGATGTCATCGGACTGACTTGGATGAACAAAATACGGACAAAAACATTTCAAAGTCTAGACTAATTCACCAGGTTTGTTCCAAAGACTTTGGCCTCATGCCTAATGCCTTGGTTTATACGAACACTGATAAAACATAAACTTTCTCTACTTTACTGGCCAGATCTTCTCGAGCAAGGAGTTGTTGTAGTCCTTCAAGTAGCCCTACCATCTAGACTTTCCTCTATTATGGCCAGGAGCCCACTATCCTCAGACTTGGCTGGCAGCCTGGCCGCCTGCCTGCTGCTGCCTGGGAGCCATCGGGCAGCTCATGCTTGGCAGTTGCCTGTGCTTCCTGCCAAAGCCTGCGAGGGATCTGTGTGCCACCAGCCACCTGGCGCAGGAGTCCCAGCTGCCTGCCACCCCTTGCCCAAGCCCAGCAACCCACCATGCGTCAGAGAGGTGCCATAAGATCTGGCTTCCCAGAGCCTCCTCTGCTGAAGCTTGCCCAAGCCCTGGTCTTGCTTCAGCCTGCCCCCGAGGCCTCAGACAACCCTGCACCAGCAGCTGCTGCCGCTCTCCTCCTCAGCAAACGCCAGCGGCTGCTGGGTGCTGTGGTGTGGCAGCCCTGGCCTCTTTCCAGCAGCTCTGCTACCTGCCCCTTCTGGAAAAACCACCGGTCTCCTGCAGTAGCTGCTGAGCTGTTCCTGCTTACTTCTCCCTCCCCTTTGTTTTCACCACACATGCTGATTTAGAGTGGAATGATCCTCAGGTGTCTACATACCTCTTTGCCCAGTCATTTTCCTCAGCCTCTCTTTCAGAGATAAGGCAACATCTGCTGCTGCTCGCCTTTGCTGGGAATGATGAAAACCTCCCCCTCCCACCACTGCTGCATTCCCCTTCTGTTTTCTTCCCCCAGAAGTGCCATGTACCCCAGGTGTTTAACCCATTCCTTCACATGCATTATTTATGGACTGCTTTGGGCACTTTGAACATGAAGGGTGGGATTTTGACCAAGCTGCCAAAGGGAGGTCAGTCACCGCTATGGCTCTGTGACACCCTTCGTAGCTTCAGCTCTTGCCATCTTGCCAGATGTTACAGAGATATCCAAGCATCTTCTATAACAGTGACAAAGCAATTTTAAAAAGTTTTAAATCTGTCCTACATGACTAATCATGGCACTAGTGTCATTTATTCTAATAAGCTGGACTTGTATTTAATGTCAAGCAGAAATAGAGTCTGCATTTTGAAACATTTAGGATGATCTCGTTTCCTAATCAGTACAGGAAAGTGCTACAGTAATAACAATAACAATTCCTCTTTTCTAAAGAGAAGATGTTTCTAACCCTAGATGCCCTGGCATCCAGGTTCACCAGACTTACCTGTGCCCGTGCCCCCTGGGAGACAAGCGTTTCTCGCAGTTCCCACGGTATGAGCTGTCTGTGCAGACTTCTGCAAACTTGCCCCTTGTGCAAGTCTCATCCCTGAGACCCTGCACTGGAGATCTAGGAAGAACGGTTTTCACTCAGCTATTAACACAGCTTCTTACATTTTTAACCTGAAATAAATGCTTAATGATATATGAAAGGAATGCAAGAGCAACTGCAGGTTAACGCAGAATTAGTTTGTCTAAAGAGGATCAGAGATATCAGGCTCAACTATGAGGTTAGCCATGAAAAAGAGAGTTTCAAAATAAAAAAAAAAGTTTAGACAGAATAAAGAGGTATATAGGAAAAGGAAGAAATCAGGTAAGACAGAAAAAAAGGGGAGGCATATTTGTCCAGAATAGTCTTTTCTCTGTTTCTATGATTTCTCATGCTCTTATGTTCTAAGCCAAGATCAATTGGGATTAATCAGTTGTATAGAAACCATTGTGAACTCATTGCAGGCTTTAGAGTTTAAACTTGTTTATTGAGCACAATTTAGTTAGCATCAGGTGCTGAAGTTACAGACACCAACACTAGCATAGAAATTACTTTATTTAGCTCCCAGTTGTAAGTTTCTATAGCAACTGGGTCCTATAACAGGAAGCTGAGTTTCTGGCACATGAATACTGCTGCTGCTGCTAGAGGTTGTTAATACTATATTTTTGGAGCACTCAGCTGTTCCTTAATTATTTCTAAGCCCCAACCCCTCCCCCACCCCCCTTCATTTTTCCCTCGAGGTCTTTCTTCAGTATAAATCTGCCTGCTTAGTCATACTTGCAATCGCACCTTTTGCTCTTAACCTTCCTTCCTTTGCCATAGCATAAAGTATCTAGTTCAGTCAAGGTTCAGTTTCCCTGGGACTGCTTGCAGGGTGCCCTGTGCTGCATTCTCATATTGTGCAAAGTGGCAGAGCTGGAGGGAGAGGACCAGGGTGCTGAAGCTGTCAGGAGTGTCCGGAATAAGATGCCTCTCACAGACCTACTACTCCTTGTGACTTTAAACCTGGAGTTGATCCTGTGGATGTTACTCGTGTCCCAGATTCAGAAGAGAATCATACCCCAACCTGAAATAAGCTCATGTGCTTTTAGGTATGGTCAAGAATAAAGCTGCAGCACTGACTTGCAAACATTAGAGCCCTCCTTGCAGTTCCTGTATTGGAACTCATATTATTGGAACAACATTATTGGAATCTCATGGCTGAATACCACCTTTAGACATTAAATTTCACCAGTCAAAGTCCTCGATGCACTTTCAGTCTTATCCCTACATTACTGAGCTCTGTCTAAAGGCTGCAGGAGTACTCCATGAAGAGAATTGTGTTATTGCAGAGTGAACAGACATCTCTTTTACCTGTAAGACTTCTTTATTTATATACATTTCACAACTGTGAATCAATAGTCTTTCTTTGCAACTAGATTTATTTGGGGAGGCACATTCAAATGCTTGTATGAGGTGCTGGATGGAGGTGAAAACCATTGTTATGACACCAGAACACACCCATATAAGTAGGTGTCTGGGTGGCTTAGCAGTTAGCAGGCATTTTGAGATTCCTTTGTAGTATGGGGGTTGGGCTTTTTGTGGTTTTTTTTGTTTGGTTGGGTTTTTTTAAATTACTTTGCATGTTGTCATTTATGGGCAAAACAATGGTAGTTTGAATTATTAGATGTTTATACTCTCTAGTATGGTTTTTAACTTATCTGGTTCAATTCCTTCTACATCAAAGAGAAACGTGTTATTCTACTCAAAACCCTCTGGGGATGTCCCTTCTGCTGTCCTGGAGACCTCTGTCCCATGAGAAAGAGTACCGCCTATCTCAAAGCCACAGAAAACAAATCCTGATATCAATGAAATGCAAATTTATATTTGGTGACTCAGGCATAACATAGAACATATGTTTTGAATAACAATAACTTCAAATATCCCTAGGTAGGCTGGCCACTGCAACCAAAATTAATTCTTGTGATTCTTCACACATGAAAGGAGAAGCTGTTTTAGGGTCTCACTTTAGGCACTTAATAGCTGAGGCAGCAGCTCCAAAAGGACAGAGAATAGTGAACACTGCAAGATCACTTGGCTGTGCACTGTAAGAAAGCTGTAAGAGCACTGAGGTTTGTGTGGGCTTCTGTTTTTTTGTTGCAGAAAAATTTTCAGGGAGAAATATACTGAACCTACAGTTAATTACTAGCAGGTCCAACCCCAGTCTGTGTTGGGAAAATCTAGATGGCTTGGATATTGGCTGTTTGCTTCTATTGTTATCTTTCCAATACTATTCACTTTGGGTGTCTTTTATCACTTCTAATAGAGGCTTTTGCTTTTCCATCTGACCTTAATAAAATGGGATCATTCTTGCTCAGGTTTCTAGGATTGCTATTTTAAGTGTTGGCAGTTTAAGAATACCTATTCCTCGAGCCCTGTTTTTTTACCCAGTCCTGGGGTGGTTTCCCTCTCCTAGAATATTGAGCTGGGGTGATGTGTAGGGTGCTGCAGTCTGGCAGGGGCATCCCATCTGTCCAGGCACGTTCTGTCTCCAATCATTTCTGTGGTCATTTCATCTCTCTTGCAGCAGGTCTCTTCTAAGTAATTTACAGCTCGTTCTCTAAATTCTTAACATCTAACTGCTGAGTTGTTGGGAGGGCCTATTTTGGAAAAGGGAATCAGAGCCCCAGAGCAAACTGTGTTTCCACATGGTGCTGAAGGCAACAGGAGTCTTTGGGAGACTGGTAGGAAGATTAAGATGCTGGAATCTGTTGCCTTAAAATCATTCTTCTGCTCTCCAATGAGTCATCCAGCATCACAAGCAAGCTCAGCAAGACCTTCTGCCACTACTGCTCCTTGTGCACAGAGAGCCCACACAAACCCAGTAAAGGATACGTTGCCGCCATCTTTTGGCAAAACACTTCTCCCTGCAGCACAAAAGGTTTTCATTTTCTTCTATTTCGCCATCCCAGGTTTCTGGCTTCTCTCTTAAAAACCTTTGAAGAGTTTTTTCAAAATGGCAGCTGCAAAGGTCATCTCCTCGTCTGCTTGTTTCTTGTTCGGAGACAGGAATCATGCTTTAGAATAGAGATGCAAGGCAGCTTTCCAGATCATGAAAATCCAGTAACTTAACACATTGTCTCCAGCTTGCAACAGCTGACCAAGAATGAATAAAAAAAAAAAAGGAAATTTAAAAAAAGTAACAAAAAAAAAAAAAAAAAAAAAAGAAAAAAAAAAAAAAGAGGGGAGTGGACTAAAAAAGGAGGGGACTATGTACAATAGAGATTTCACTGATTGGACTTTTCAGTATGTATTTTTTTAAACATAAAGGTAATAGGTGTGGGAACGATATTTTAAGATTTCCAAGCTGGATATAGCTATTGGAATTATATTTTAAAAGAACAGTGCAGGTCCTTCTTTTTAGAAGATTGGTCAGGAAGGAAAGAAATGGTAATTGCATCACTTCTGCATTTTTATAGACTTACATAATTTTCATTCATTAATCCACAATGGCTATTTTTTGCTTAGTTCAGGTCATACTTGTTATGAAACACGTGACATAGCATATATTATGTAGAAAAAAAAAAAGGTAATTTACTAAAGATGTTAATTCCTTCAGATAAGTCCACTAAGAAAGCACTTCAGTAATAGATCATAGATTAAAAGTACATACTTTATGATAGTTTCTAAGAAAAATCATCAGTGAAATACTATGAGGTAGAGAGTTCACTGCTGTATCTGAAAACAGCTTCCACTTAGTGTTTTCAGTTGATACTAATCTTGTGCTTAACACATTTCTAATAGAAGAAACACACTCTGAAACAGGCAGAGAAAAAAAAGAAAAAGAAGCAGCAGCAGCAAATGTGATCTCAGGATCTGAACAGAAAATTTCCTTTGGCTCTGGGGCTCTGCAGTCACTCCCCCCTCCTTCCCCATATGCAGACCCCTTTTCTCCCTCTGCACAATTACCACATAGGTAAGAAGCAGCCTCCAGCAACCTGGCTCCCTCATTGCCTGCTAAAGGTGTTGTCTCTCAACCTATTTAAAGGAATCAATGCAGATGTCACGGCACAGAGGGGCAATTCTCTTGTCCATCCTACAAGTCTCCAGCAATGCACTTCCACATATGCTTTTGTGCCAGCACCCAGCATTTCTACAGTTCCGTCAGAAACCAAATCATGGTATTTGTCCACCTGAAAATATTTCACTGGAAATTTTGTGGCTGGATTAGTTTTAAGTTAGATTATGGCTTTACGACCAACAGTGCTAGTGGCTTAAGTGTCAAATCAACATAATGGAAATGGTGGGGTCCCTGCTCACAAAGGCAGTGTGGACTTAGAGTCATGAAACTGTTCCCAGTGATGTTCAATCAACACAGCTGAACAACTCATTTAATTAAACAGAAGAAGTTCTTATTTGGTGGCATTTAGATGTTTAATTTCTGTTTGCATCAACGTTGTTTACTTCATGAGGCTATATCTTAGAAGCAGCTTACTGTATGGCTCTGCTTAAAGTAGACAACGTTCTGACTTTGTTCTATTTTGCACATGAAAGCATGATGGTTCTTGTTGCTATTAGTCTTATGTTAGAAAAAAAGCACCAATTTTTAACATTTAAAATAATTATTTAATTTAAAAATGTTGATGAGAATGACAGGAAACTCACACTGAAGTGCATTTCTTCTGAAAGATGTCACAATTTTTCATGAGAAGAGCCAGAATCTAGTTTTTGCAGCTAAAAATTTTATGCAAAAGAGTTAACTGTCAGAATGCTACTTGATGGTAATATAATCATAGAATAGTTTGGGTTGGAAGGGACCTTTAAAGGTCATCTAGTCCAACCCCCCTGCAATGAGCAGGGACATCTTTCACTGGATCAGGATGCTCAGAGCCCCATCCAACCTGACTTGAACGTT
>NW_008794836.1:3390179-3414918 GCF_000699145.1 Aptenodytes forsteri | reverse complement strand
CCTTATGCTGCGGGCTCCAGAGCTGGAGGCAGTCCTCCAGGTGGGGTCTCACCAGAGCAGAGAAGAGGGGAAGAATCGCCTTCCTCAACCTGCTGGCCACGCTGCTTTTGATGCAGCCCAGGATACAGTTAGTCTTCTGGGCTGTGAGCACACATTGCTGGCTCGTGTCCAGCTTTTCATCCACCAGTACCCCCAGGTCCTTCTTGGCAGGGCTGCTCTCAATCCCTTCATCCCCCAGCCTGTATTGATACCAGGGGTTGCCCCGACCCAGGTGCAGGACCTTGCACTTGGCCTTGATAAACCTCGTGAGGTTCACACCGGCCCACTTCTTGAGCTTGTCCAGGTCCCTCTGGATGGCATCTTGTCCCTCTGGCATGTAAACCGCACCACTCAGCTTGGTGTCATCTGCAAACTTGCTGAGGGTGCACTCAATCCCACTCTCATCCACAAATCTCAAAACTACAAGGAGGATGTAAAAATTATCATAAAAATTTCATAAAAGGAGAAGTTGAGGCATAGGGAGGTTTTACTAAGTAATTTTCAATGAACACACATTTTTTTCAAATTAAATACTACGTGTATTTAAAAAAAATTAGAAAGATGCAATTGTCATAGTGTAACCTCACCAAAACTAAACTAAAACTAAACCCGCTTCGTATGTCATAATTTTAGAAAAATCCTGAGTACAGAGACTATCTTCATAATGTGTGTTATGTTTTGGGAGTCTGGGGTAGTGGACTAAGGTCAGCATGTCTCATTAGAAAAAACAAACACTTTTCTAGACACCTTATATTTTAAACCATATTTGTTGATTAAAAAAACCACCTCAGCTGATTCTAGGTCATGAGCACATAAATAATTTTTGAAGAACTGACTATATAAAATAAGGGTTAAAAAAATGGCGTTAGGAAGATATAAACCAGAAATAAAACCTAGATGTGAGAACAGCAGTTCCACATTAAATTGGAAAATAGTGAAAACGAGGGGCATCATTGACAGAATTAGAGTAAGAGAGGACATTTCACTGAAAACCCCTCATTTCTTAAAGTCAGTGAAAGAGAATGTGTGATACTTGTTGTAGACAGTTTATGAATAGTCTCTACATGCTGCCTTCTGCAGAACATGTGAATCTATCGAGAGGTGAGAAACGCGCTGATGATTACTTTTAAGTAATAAAGGCTAAATTACTTGTCTTGATGAGTTTAGACAAAGTCCAAAAGAACCAAAGTCTTTTGACGCTCATTGCCCTGCTCTAAGCATTATGCAATGCTACTTGTAATTAAACCAACTACACCGGCATAACACTTTCAGTGCACTTTCTTAGTCTTTTCACCATAGTGGAATTACTGACAGCTAAAATATTATGGAATTGGCCAATTTAGGCAAATCCTGTGCTGAAGGTGTTGACCTTTTGAAAATGGATTCCTTCTGCACATTGGGTTTTTACTTCCCCTATCTTGTTTCTCCTTTAGCAATTATTCATCTTTTATGGCTTCCTCCAGCTAAAAGCCTCAGCAACAGGAACATTTATTCAGAATCAGAATGGAAGATCTGGTACTTTTCTGTACATTAAAAAGAAGAAAGTTCAATTTTCCTTCTGAAAAGCACAAGAAAGACCATTACGTGAGATGTAAGGACAAAGAGAAAAAGGGGCTGAATTCCCAAAATATTTGATGGCAGAAGTAATAATAGCAACGAATGAGGCCACATAAATGATTCATGAGACTCATTTTTTTCCTATTGTTACTAAAAAGAGGCTCATTATTACTCAGAAAAAATGCTTTGTTGGTGATATAAAAAGAAATCAGTATTTGCTATCAATTACTTTCATTAGCACTGGGCCTTTGTACACAGTTTTAGAAATATATTTTATAACAATATAATTTTGTAATTTCATCCCTACTGTGTTTTGAGCCGAGGCCCACAAATCTCTTTAATACTGCCACTCCTGCTGAAAATAAAAAGTCTTGTGGGTGTAGTAACAGCTAAAAATACAATAGTAAATGATTCGTATATTACCATTTCAGAGGTCACAATGGGTAACAAAGAGGCCACAAGCGCGTAAAATAAACATCTTGCTCTAAAACAGAGGCAAGTGGTAGCTTCAGGATGATCACTTTGAAGAGATGTGCCTCCTTTAAGGACATTTTCTTCTTTGGTTTGAAGGCTGTTAGAAATGTCTGAACATATGTTCTGAGGCAATGAAATTTCAATGGGATATTTTTTCCTTTTAAAGCCCAATCCTTAAAAGACTGACTTGCAACATGAGACAGCAACAAAAATGAGTCAAGCTAAGAGCACGTATTTAGCAGAGAGATGTAAGGAATAAATAGAACTAAACCTAATCTTTTTGATTTTGTAAACAATGTGTCATTAGAAACCAATGAAGACAATAAAGAATGGGATTACCATGCATCCATTTGAGAGATTTCAATCAATATTTAAATAGTTTTGGAGAATTTAATGTAAAACATGGAGCTTTCTCAAATAAGCAATCAAAATAATCCATTAAGACTGTAATCACCATTACGCTTGGGTGTTCCTGTGTTTTAGAATAAACTGATTGTGTAAATACTGTTGAAGTGGTACCTGAGGTATTTACCTTTCTAATGTTTTCAAATGTGGTTTGTTTTTATTTTTTTTTAAATTACTGTATATTATCTTGCTTGATCCTCAACTTCTAAATATAATAAATCCTTCCTAAACCTAGTTAACAATATCTGAAAAAAATAACATTCTTGGTAAGGTTATAAATACATATAAATGACTATGAGGCAAATGAAGCCAACCTCACAGTACTGGAATACAGAGTATGCATCTGTGTAAATCATGTCTAATTACTATTAGAGTGTAGAGATATGCTGTGAACAATTAGTATTAATTTACCATAAAACATGCTACTGAACCTTCAGAAATGGGAGCTAGTATAGGACCTGTTGTCCATTTTCCCCTGAAGTTGAGACACTCTAACAAAAGGGGTGTCTGGGTCTCATGGGAAATTTTACACTGGGTATTACTAGCTTTACAATCATGCTAGGGTTATAAACTTAACTGATGAGGCTAGGTATTTCTGTATAAACAGCAGAACGGTATTGCAGACATTTGATGAAAGGAAAGGAAAGGAAAGCAACATCAGAAATCTTTGCATCTTCCAGAAAAGCCAGAAGGTTTAAGCAACTTGATTTGGATTAATCATATGGAAGAAAACACTTGCAGGCAGAGAGACTCACGTAGGTAATACCATTTACACGTTTTGTAAAACATTTTGCTCTGCTCTGTCATAGGTCAACAACAAGGAATCTAGCACTGCTTTTACAGATTATCTGTAAGAAGGAGAAATGCAAACCACACTGGAAATGAAGGAATTTTGCAGTTTTCTTTTTTTTTTTTTCCCCTCCTCTCTGAGGAATGGTTTTTACTTGCTGTTTTTAGGCAGTGGATATACTGGGGAAGTGGGAAGAGAAATAAATAAATCGATAGAAATCTTGCTTTGAAAGTAGTAAATGGGAGCAAAACTGTATGCTATTATAATGCTAAGTAAAATGGTAAGTTTCAAAGAAGGGGACAAATGTAAATTTGACATCTTACATAACTTCCTACTTTGCACATCAATATTAAAACTGTATAACTGTGATGCAAACTAGGACTGCTGCTGGGAAGAGGTACTTCCTGTCATGGAAAAGCAGATTGCCAAAGATCATTATTTTCTGCTCAAAACTTTCCCTTTTATACCATAAAAATTTCTAGTCGTTATACTGTCCTGACTGCTCAGTTTGGATGGAAGTGGTCTTCTCTGAAGGTCTTCACTGCAGAGAGACTGAAATACACTTACATTTGCCTAAATTGCTGGACCAGCACTAACGTTTGCATCTCCTGTGTAGGAATGAACCACTTCAGTCACAGGAACTTCTTCAAACAGAAAAATCTCCCCTGGGAAGTGACACACCTCCAGGAGGTGTAAGCAGCTAACCTGTGATGCCAGTTGAGAGGGTACTCGTATTACGGCTATGGTTTCCCCTTTAGATTAGCGTTTATTTTAGTGCATTTATTTTTAGGTTCTCCACAACTTACAGGCTTTTACACGGCAATTCCACGATAAAGATGCTGCAGCACGTTGTAGCGCAGCCTTCCCACGCACGCTTTTGTTGTGTTCTTCTCCTTGTCTCCTCTCTCTTTGCAGTTCCTAATAACCTCCCTCATCGCAGGATCTTCCTGTGCCTCTGCTTTTCCCAGATACAGTGTCCTGCCTGCTCTCCCTTATGGCTGCACTAGGTGTGCTTTTATTACCCTCTGGTCCCCCACAGTTTAATCCTAGGATTCTGGCTGGCTCTGTGGAGTCTGTGTTTCTTCTTGCCTTTAATCCACAGTCCCTTTATATCTTGTCTGGACAGGGTTTCTCTGTATACTTCCATGCCCCTCTTGCCATCATTATTCCAGTGTTGCTCTTTTATCATACACACTTATTTGTTTAGCAGGTAAGCGATTTTTCAGTTGTATGTGTTGAATGACAGAAACAGCAAAACCTATATGATTCTTTCAGGTAAGAAGTTCTGGACTTCCTCAGAGCCAAGAAGTCTGATAAATGTCAGCTTCATTTAGTGCCTCGGCACCAAATGCTCAGCTCTGCATAACAGTAACTCGATGCACAACACAAACACGTTACAGTCAGCCTCTTAAAGGTTCACTAATGGCACTGAAATGTCACCTCCAGGAAAAGCTTGCTAAGAATGTTTTCCCCTTGAAAGTAATAAAAAATATTTCATGTAAAAAATAGCAATATTTAGCAAGTCATGCTTGCCTGGAGATGTAGTTCAGTTGCCTTATCTTCCCGTTCTTTCCCTGCTTGAACTGCCTTCTCCATGAAACACAGTAATGTTTCCATTTGGTGAAGGAAGACCTTGAATGAAAGGGAACCAGCATCGTGAGAACGGATAAAGAGAGGGGGATACACTGATTACATTTCAAGTCATTGGAGGAACTAGGGTAATGCTTATAATTTAATCTTTTATTTTGGATAAACATGTCAAAGAGTTTAAGCTTTGAGGAGCAAAAGATTTTTGTTTATATAGCCAGTACTTCATTAGAAGCAGCTGCTTTTTAATGAAGTCAAATCCGAGTCCTTTAGCTTGAAAAAATGAAGCTCATATTTCTAGATCCTGCCAGTGACCCAAATGTCCCAAGCATTATTGATTCATCAAGCAATTAAGAACCCGAGTTCCTTAGTGTAGTAAATGACACCTTTAATGGGTTATATTCTGTGTGTGTAGAAACAGCTACCAGAAAATACTTGTATAATGGCCTAAGTTATGTTGGACATAAAGGGTTGGATAATTGACTACTGTATTAGGACAGAAATATGTAACACAATTCCAAGAAATGACAACCATGTCTATCCATGTCCCACTCCCATCTGCCACCCCCCAATTACTGGAAATGATATTGCAGCCATAGTTGAAAAGAAGAAAGATATGGACATGACTGTTACTTATATCATCCTTAGACGTAATTTGTGATGTGCCACATTAGTGTTCAATATCTACAGAACTGAATTTGGAGAAGAATGGGAAGTTTTGGTGCAGAGATTGAAAGCTGACAAAAAGGAAGAAAAAGAACAAGAAAGTAGAAATTGAAAGTGGTGACTTCATTTACAGCTTTAGGTAAAGTACACCTTACTACACAGGTGTAAAAGATAGTGGCAGCCATTAGCTTTTATTGTTCATTTAACAGAAGAAAGAATCTGGAAATTGAAAGAAACAGCAACTGTGAGTAATGCAGTCAGCGTCAGAGACAGTTTGCAAGCTCATGGTAGACAAAGCATTGTGTAACAAGTCTAGTTTAAAGTTTATGCCTAAAAAAACCAAAGCATAATTTGCAACAGAAGAAGACACCAGAGACTGAATTAGCTAGTGTCAGAAAGTATTTTTTATAGTATTATTTATAGCATATTCATATATTTTCTGTTCAAGCTGCAATATAAATTCAAAGTAGGAAAACAAAAGAAAGTACTTTAACTATTGTGTTTGGTTTTGTTGTATTTTATTTTTTAAATAGGGAGAAACTGAATGCCTAGAAAATTATTTAAAACATCTAAAATGAACATCAGTTGTTGAGATCACATATCTGAAAGGTAATATCAAACATAAAATGTTGCTCTAAACAAAGAAGTTACAAATGCAAGAATTGTTTCCTGTGCTAGTAGAACTGCATTGGTTTACCAGTTAGAACTGATAACCCATTCTTTCAGAGAAGTTGGGCAAAAGACTCACTAAAATCTAGCCCCAGTTTCATATTCTGTAACAACCTGAGCACACATTAAGAAATACATTAATGGTCAATTGTTTGTTCACACTCTGATAACTGCCATAATCATAATGCTAACCAATAATAAAGCAGTTTATTTTGAATAGCTCTTAAGTCATGATCATAAATGACAGCAGGACTACCTATGAAATTAGTTAAAGAAAAACTCATGTTATGCAAGATGATAATCTTCATGAAAATTTCAACCAATGTCAATGGAATTACTTGCAAAATAAGTTATATGTGGCAGAACATAGCCTTTCATAGAAACATAAAAAAAAAAAAAAAAGAAAAAAAGAATTTGGCCTTTTCCCCTGGAGGAAAAAAATCAGAAACAAACTAACAAACAAAAAAAACACAGGTGTTTTTATTACTAGATAACTACAAATAAAAAGCATAGTTCATATTACATATCAGCATAAAACAATATGGTGGTGATAATGACTGGCAAAAGAGCAATGCAATTGGAATTTAGAAAATTTTACCAATGTTTGCTTGGATTTTTCTCCTAAAAACCCAAATCCTGTGGGTTCAAGGAAGAATGAAACAAGCCTGCTCTTCCAAGAAGAAAAAAAAAAAAACAACAAACTAGCAATCTTACAGAAAGCCACTGAACATGTGGTTGCAACATTTAAATGACATCTTTATAGTCATGGATTATTACCAGAACAAAATGATGATTCTATGGAAACCAGCTGATATTTTCAGTAAAAAAATCAAGCCAACTTTGTCTCAAGACACTTTGTAGTTCCTTTATTTCCCTTGCTATCTTTCATAAATGCTCTTTGTGCAGCAGCAAGTTGAGACATGAGAAATGTATATGTCACACTTCTGAAAGTACTGGGAATCTCCTGAGAGAAACCTGTTCTCATGAGACATTTAGAAAGAGCAAGATGCTTTGTCTAAACTTTAATGGTTTAATTAGGTTAGCTAAAGTTTTAAGTCAAAGGTTCATTCCCAGCTGTGAAATGTTTTTACCAACCCCCACTGAAAACATGCAAGTTACTGCTTCCTAATAATAGCAACGTTTGTTCCTATCTAAGCAGAGTTATGGCATGCTGTAAGAAATTACATGACACAAGTGGGAATTAATACTGCAATTAAAGGTTTTGAGTTTTGAAAAAGGTTAAACAAACAGATTCAATCCACATTTTTCTTCATTGAAAACAATTAAAAAGCAGAAAAAAATGAAGGCAAACACAATCTACAAAATTAAGAACTGATGGTACCAAGAAGTTGTCTCCAAAAGTGGAGCAAGTGCATCAAGAAAATTACTTAAAAAGGTGTCTTGAAGACAGAAATAGATGAATCGGTAAATGAAGAGGTGGGATAAAAGCTTTGCAAAAAGAAATTGGGAAAGCAAAATAAATAGAATTTGTTTGCATTAGGTGCAACAACTTAGATCACCGTGTTTTTGTTGCTTTTGTGTCTGGCAAGAAAGTACCATGTTCACTTTAAGTAAGACAAATACAGTGCATAAGTGGAGCGTAAAGCCTGGGAGAGAGAAGTAACAATTTGTTGGCTGGTTTATACTTTGTACCTCTGAGAACAGCATGATCCTACATGTGTATCGAAAATCGCTTGGGTGGAAAGTGTTGGAAGAGGAGATTGTTTTGGGGCGAAATCTAAGCAGAAGGATAAGAACTTGTTAAAACCACCACTGACAATGCAGAAGAAAATATAGTATTCAATCATTCTGGCAGTCTGGTACTATTTCATAAGCCCAAGGAAGGAATCCTATTCCAGGGAGACAAAAGTCTCTCCCTGTCCTCAGCCATGGTAATGAAAGAAACGACAATCTGTTAGCACCCAAAACTATCGCAAAGATGAAGTCTGGTAGAAATACTAGCTCTCTGTTCAAGAGCAAAAGGTAGCTTCCATCTTCACATCTTCTTCCACTTTTAGATTTCCCTTATTTTCTCTGTTTTTGTCATCCCACTAACTTTTGAGGTTATTCGCTAACTATAATGGGGAGACTGAGTAACAGTAATGCTTGCTGTGTTCACCCAGCTTACAACACGCTAACAATATTTACTAAAACAACAGTATAATCATCACTTCAGGTCAATGACTTGAATAAATCTGATTAAAAGCATGTACATACATTGAATAAAATCCTTAGCAATGCTGTGGTCTGTATAATGACGGGTATAAGAACTAATGAAGCATAAAGAATGTATGCAAACCCCAGACTTGACCATGCAAAATCTTCTCTGGTAGAAAACTGGAGGTAAAACAGCCACCAAGGAATGTTGGCCTAGATGGGATTCCGGGAGCAGATTCAGAGGTGGGCTACAGCACATGGGCAGTATCTGTAAGAAATAACTGTATTGTACATCTACCCTTAAGCAACTAGACAACACCTAAGGGCACATGAAATTATCAGGGCAGCACAGAGTCAGAAGGGCTTATCATGATATTAACCCTCTGTTTCCCTAGAGCTTAGGGGTGTTGCTGAGATGCCAACATCTCATCTGCTGAATGTTCGAATACATTTAAAAAGATCCAGATTTAATTAGCAATAATGAAAGCGTGGAAGTTCAAGTAGGCATGGCTTTTGGTTACAGCACTCACAGCTGTGAAAATGACAAAGACATTTTAAGTAATGCTGGGCCAAAAGATGGTGTACCAGGATGAATTTAACTTGATAAACAATGGAGAAAAAGTCAGGTTCCCTTAACAAGACAGGAGGAAGAAGGACAGCACTACTAGGAAATGTTTTTCACTGAAAAGTCCAGTAATCTTTCCTCATGGTCTCTGCACATCTGTGCTAATTTAAGATCATATTGATTTAACCATGCATCTTAAATGTAAGTAAATATCCAGAAAGGAGAAAAATCATAGAATGGTTTGGGTTGGCAGGCACCTTCAAAGATCGTCTAGTTCAACCCCCCTGCCATGGGCAGGGACATCTTTCACTGGATCAGGTTGCTCAAAGCCCCGTCCAACCTGACCTTGAACACTTCCAATGATGGAGCATCCTCAACTTCTCTGGACAACCTGTGCCAATGTCTCACGACCCTCATTGTAAACAATTTCTCCCTTATGTCCAATCTAAACCTACTCTCTTTCAGCTTAAAATCATTGCCCTTTGTTCTGTCACTACAGGCCTTGGTAAGAAGTCTCTCTCTTTCTTATGAGCCCCCTTTATATATTGAAAGGCTAAAATGTTCCTACTTACGTGCTTCAGGCATATAGCCATACTGTCTCACCAACCCTTTCCTTCAAACAACGTTCTACAATCTCTCCAATTTTCCCACATCGAAAATTGAGTTTGTAGGGGTAAATCCTTCATAAGAAAATACTAAAGTATAAGAACATTACTTAGATTTTTTTTTTTTAGCATTACTGATTGATTTCTGCTAAGAGTTCTAAAGAGGTCTGATATGCATTTTGATAAGATGTTTATGAGTTCTCTTCGTTGTCTTGTTTCTCTTTAGATTCCTGATTCTGTTAGCATGAATAAGAATATACTGTCTTCAGCCTTTTTAGCCTTTCCAACTACTATTCTGGAAAAACTGCATTAAAATACTTATGCTGATGATTTTTTTAGTTTTATGGTGGAAAATATCTGAGAAACATTTTAGCTTTGTTCTTAATCTTCCCCTGTAAATGGAAGTCAGTCTGTAAGCGGAATTATATCATTTAGAAAAAAAGACATAAATATAAATTTCAAAGTTTTGATTACAAATCAGAAGTTATCCATTCTTCTTTTAGAAAAGCCGTAAGAATAGGAGAAAATGACTACCTTCAATTTTCAGTTAAACTTAACGATGATATGTGTATAAGATATATAGCTGATAGAAATACTTATTTAGCTATATTTTTCCCAGTAGAAGCATACAACCTGTTGAAACTGAAAATTGAAAGCAGGATGGGAAAAGGACACATACGGCCATCTTTCCACTGCTAAGAGCAGAGGGAAATATCCCCTGTCAGTACCCGAGTTCAATAAACAAGACAGATTTATTCTTAGATGTTACAATGCAAAGTTTCTGCTCCCTTTCCATCTACTGAGCCTCATTCATAATCATGGGTTAATCCTCTTTAGAAGTCTGAAAGATAGCATGACTAAGAAAAGCCTTTCCAATGGCTGGGTTGTAAATCTCAAGGACTCATATCTGTTCCAGAACTTTTTCTTTTGGAATCTTCTCTTTTGGCAAGTCTCTCAGCAGAAATCTGGCAACAGAGTTGATACCACTGAAATTTTGAAAAATGGCAACAGCTTCAAAAAACAAACACATTCAAAACATTGGCAAACAAATTATTATTTTCAAAGCAATAAGTGATTTCATAATAATAATTTCTAATGATCTTTTGCAATCAACTACACTAGGAAATCCCACCATGAAATCACTGCTTGTGACCAGGTTGAATTTAGTGGAAAGATTCCTGTTGACATGACTGAGTTTCCAGGGCAGTCTAAAAATCTCTGATGCTTTTCCAAGTGACCATGTTTTTGGAAAAAATAATATTTCTTAACAGCAGAATAAAATTTCTCCCTGTCGTACAGGTTTTACATCAATAATATTACTAGAATTTCCTGGATCAAAACTCCTAGACTGTTCTATAAGATGGAATGCAGTGTCATTACACTGCAGATGAAGGCAGGATTAACTGAAGGAACTTATCATTTGAAAGTCAGATTTTATGGTGTGTATCCTGATGTCATGGTTTAACCTCAGTCGGCAACTGAGCACCACGCAGCCGCTCACTCACTCCCCCCCCCTTCCCCCCCTGGTGGGATGGGGGAGAGAATTGGAAGAGTAGAAGTGAGAAAACTCGTGGGTCGAGATAAAAACAGTTTAATAATTGAAATAAAATATAATAATAAAATAATAATAATAACAACATACAAGCTCACCACCCACCGACCGATGCCCAGCCAGTCCCCGAGCAGCGGCCCCCCCGGCCAGCCTTCCCCAGTTTGTGTACTGAGCACGACGTCACACGGTATGGAATGTCCCTGTGGCCAGTTTGGCTGTGCCCCCTCCCAGCTTCTTGTGCATCTCCAGTCGGCAGAGCATGGGAAGCTGAAAAGTCCTTGACTAGTGTAAGCACTACTTAGCAACAACTAAAACACAGGTGTGTTATCAACATTATTCTCATCCTAAATCCAACACACAGCACTGTACCAGCTACTAGGAAGGAAATTAACCTATCCCTGCCAAAACCAGGACACCTGATATAAAGTAAGGACCATTCCATTGTAAAAGCTAAGGCATCTCCTTAAATTTTTATATTTATTTCATATTTATAGAGGGAAGATACAGAAGCAAGAACTGTGTATCCATATCAATTAGACAGGCAGAGCTTATTTTATTCTGTGATTGATTCCATACTACAAAACAAAGAAACTAAAAAACAAACTCTGAAAACTGTTTGCATACCATAGTCCTGGCAGCCTTTCCTGTAACCTTGCAAACTTCCATATGTTGCTTAAGCGGCTGTTGCAGAAAGTATGAGAGAGTAGTTGATAACTGAAAATCACCTGAAACGAAGGATGAAGGAACAATGAGAGGAAGAAGCTGGCCCACAGCTATTCTGAAGTTGACATCTAGTTCACTGCAGGGTCCCAGTCTCTCATCACCCACATTGCATGTTAGTCCTCTCATACACAATTCATTTTGCCACACATCAGAGGACTTGTCAGCAAAATCCAAACATGTATCCTAGATTCCTCACTCTAGGGGCTGCCAAATGGAAAATATGATGCAACTGCTTCAAGTTTGGCTCTCCCAACCACACATAATCCTCAAAAACTCTCTGATCAAGTTTTACAATTTCAGGTGCTTCCACATGCCGTCACACCACCCTTTAGCACATATGATGTGCTCAATTTCATGCTATAAAACAGCATTCTGCTGAGCTGCAGAACGGTCCTCATATTGTTTCACATGTTTTGAAAAGAAAAAAACAAAAGCAAAAGACACACACAGCCTAAAGTTGACTTACTACATAGAGTGGATGCAATCTGCTCTAGAGGAGGCTATCCTAGAGGGGATTTAAGCAACTCTGCACTACTTGGATGCAATTAGCAGCATTTATGTTGCCGCAGACTGACAATCAGGAATGTGATGTACAGTATTAGAATGCCACAACCATACCAGACACTAGCAGTTCCTTGGCAAACATAGAACAGTATATTACCAATGCTTAAGAAACATCCTGTCATTGTAGGAATCAATCATTTTTTTCAGGATGTTAATTCAGTGGTGATTAAGTGCTTTTCAGTCTGGCTCAGGGCCATCAAAGTGCCCACTATTTTATGCCCTTCTTCAGAAAAAAATTCTGTAATTAACACAGAGTTGCAGTAGTTAAGACTAAGAAAGAAAATCAATAGATGAGGCCCAGCACAGAGGAAATTTTGTGCAAATCTGCAGAACTCCATCCTATTCAAAACAAATTTACCTTGATTTTGATGTTTTTGCTGTTGAGATTGTGGTAGCTGCCACAGTTATATCACAACAGTGTAAATATCTGTCCCATTCTACACACTGCCTTGGTTGGGTATATGTGAGCCCTTAGGCAATCAAACACAGGTAGGACACATGCTGGCTATTTCACACATTGTTTGCAGCAATTCCAGCCAGTCCTTCCTTAGCTGACACAGGTGGGCAGAGGCAGGGGGAATCCTCAAATCCTCAAACAACCCCTCAAACCTTGCCCTTTACAATAGGTCAGAACAGAGGTAGTAACCAGGTAAAATCCCATCTTCCACAAGTTTGAACAGTTCTGTGAGGAACAAAATTTGGTTTGATTGCTCACAGAATCAGCATACTGCAAATGCAAATGAAACTGTGATGTAGTTTGTATTATTTTTAAATTGGAAGAGAAAATGCAATTAATGCTTAATTATTTTCTTATGTATACATTGACTTTATTTATTCCAATGTAAAACTGAAAGAATTATGTCCACAGTATTGGTTGCAATAATGCTAATATTACAGACCTTCCTTTGATTATTTTGGTTAAAGAAAATTCTGATACATGCATATCAAATAAGCTTTTTGATATTGTTTTTTATTTCACAATGAAAGATGGCTGGCTTGGTCAACTGCAGATAACAAATTGGCTGATTTATGCAACATTCAATAATGGAAAGAGAAAATTCTACAGTAACCTTTAGAATAAGAAAAGGGACACTCAATAAAAGATGAGAAAAAAATAGTAGTGTTAAGTATGGAAAAGTCAGATTCTTTCTCTCACCCGTGAAAATCTGTTTCCTATAAAATAACAATTTTTCTATCTGTGTGTCTTTTAGAGCACAAACCTACAAAAGTAAGGAAAATCTGAAATAATTATTTGTAATAAGTTGAAGCACCCAGAGACAAGAAATTACACAAAAAGCTATCTCCCTGTGCACACTTTTATTAATTTCAGCTTTTGTTGAGAATTCAGTGAACTAACCCTTTTCTTATATGGTTTGTTTAGTTTTAGCTGACATACATAGAAATTTTTATTTGTATTCTAAAATGGAACTATTTGAACAAAACCACATATTGATGCTATCATATTTTATAATGACTCTGTGGTCCCATGACCAGAATGAATTAAGAAAACAACTAAAATGTCAAGTGCTTATTGTCTGGAACTTCCACTGGAATTAACAGCTCTGAAGTTTTTCAATAAATCCTTTAAAGAGCATGAAATTTGCACAAAAACATGTGCACACACACAATTCCATTAACTCTGCACAAGTTAGTTGAACTTTCCTTAAATTATTTTGGCAACTTAAATAAATAAACTGATTTGTAAAATGAAAGAAGAGTAAAATAGGGAGGAAATGAGCCAGAGAAAATTGAGAAGAAAAACCTATATACATTTTCTTCCAAATCTTGGAGTTATATGGCATTTTAAATAATCATTCAAACACATGGAAAGGTGTTTCTCTTTTCTAAATCTAGTGAAAAAAGTCTATCTATAACTAGGTAATAGAAATTCCTATTGCAATGGTACTAGAGTATAATGATTTCCTTCCTAATTTTGTATAAATAATAAAGGACTGCTGTGAGTGACAGTTTTCCTGCAGCTCAACAGCAAAAAAAAATAGTGAATAACACCATCTAATCTGAAGAGAAATATTTCTGTTCTGAGTAGGTGTTTAAATTTTTTTAAAGATCAGTTTACTTTTATTATAGGATTCAATTTTTGTGCCTTTTTTGAATATATGAGTTCTTGGAAGATTAGAAAAAAATAAAAGATTTGTTTTTCTAAGTCTTTCATCTGTACTGAAATCCACAGACACAAAGTTGTTATGCTTTGTGACTGAGGCAGGTTTTAAGTCAGTTTATTCTGAATCTTAGCAGACAATGATTTATCAAGCACAACAGTGATGCTGCTATAATCTTCAACTGTGCTGACAAACTCTGTGCTGTAAATACAATCCTACTTTTTAATGCTTTCCAATTAAATTAAGATACTTAGCACCATTGTAAAAGATACAGTGAACACACCCAAAGAATTTCTTCTGAGTGCAAGCACCAATTCAGCTCCACCAACGAATTCATTGGTCCTAGGATAACCCCTTGTGCTTTACCTTGACTATATGTGGAAAAAGTGCATGTTTTCAACTGAACTAGCTCCTTCAAACCAGAGTAACATGAGGGAATACAACACATCATGATCTTACAAATGCTGCCACTGCTAAATTAAGAAAGAAAAAAATCTACATTGTTATCCTATGGTGCAATCCTAGTGAAAATAAGGCAGTTTTAGTTTTAATTTGGGTGTTAGTCAAGGCAACGTAGTTTAACTCTAATCATTTAACATGCATTAAAACTTACAGAGAATTTATCTTAACCAGCATTTTGACATGAACTGGATACATGAGTTTTTATGGAATTAAAATACAACTTCTTTGCTGACTGGCCAATCTCATTAATGTGTTTAATTTTAGCTAGTTGTACAATAAATAAGGCCTGCAAAAAATCATGGTGGAGGAGGGAAAAAGAATACACTTTGTTTCAGGCTTGGGGATGGGTAACTTGAAGCAACATTAGTAACACAGGTTTATATGTCAGCACTTATCAGGAGAGTGTCTGCACTGATAAGGGCTTGCACCAAAGGGATAGGGCTTCATGTCTGTGTGTAGGAAAAAGAAGACATAAGTGCTCAAGATCTGTCAGGAAAAGAACTGCTTGTATGTTATTTGTTCTTTTCATTTTCAAAGGAAAGATGAGCTGAATGCATTCAAGTCATAAACTGCATTCACACACATTACATATACATGTATATTATTTGGCTACAGGAAACATCTTTGTCTAATTGGAAATCATCTGGCATGATGATGGCAAGAGAAAACAACAAGGTCATCCCATTATTGAAATACAAACTGCACCTAAATTCCTCTAGCAAAGCATTGGTTCATGTATGGAACTAAAGGTACCTATCAAATATAAAACAGTAAGACTGTTTCAAAACTAGCTAGGTGATAATAAAGGTGAGAAGAGTGTTGATCTGTCCCCAGGATGAACTGTTTGAAGCCTCTGAATTTTGCCTACCTGCCATAAATTTTTTTCCCCCCCCCTGCCATAAACACACATATGGCAACCTGAATCTTTATTTTTAAGCTTATATGTTTCCCATAAGCTTTTCCTAAAGAAAAAAAAAAAAATTATTTATTTACAGATTGTGCCATTAAAGTACTAGTCTCCTTAGTGTGTGTTTCGGGATCCCACATTATCAAAGCTTTCCATAACATTTAGACATTGGACTGCATGCTTAAATTCCTGATAGCTTTCTTCCCACCTGCCCCACCCCCAGCAGAGCCTAAAGAGGTATAACTATTCAAACAGTAGATAAAACTACATGTTTATAAATAAATAAATAAATAGATCAGCTTGCAAAATTCTAGTATTATTTATGGTGGGCAGTTAATAAGCCATATTTGAAACTATATTTTGGGTCATTAAAAATTTGGGATGGTACAGATAAATGTATGAGATTTCTGAATTCTTAGGTTTAGCTACATAATTCATCAAGAAACCATTATATCAACAAACATATTTTAAGATTTTTTTTTTTCTGTTAAGGACAATGTAGCCAGAAAATGAAAAGACAAAGTAAATGACTGGAAAGTTGCAATATTTGGGTCTCCCAGTGACCTCCTACTGGGTACTGGGCTAGGAGGTTTATGTTCTGCAGCCTGAGACATGAAAGAACATGTCTCTTTCCTCTTGTAGCTGCAGCTTGGGGTTGACTTCCTGGGCTTGTACTTTTGGTACTAAAATGCAGCTTCTGTTTGTCTTCCTGAAAAGACAAAGTAAATGACTGGAAAGTTGCAATATTTGGGTCTCCCAGTGACCTCCTACTGGGTACTGGGCTAGGAGGTTTATGTTCTGCAGCCTGAGACATGAAAGAACATGTCTCTTTCCTCTTGTAGCTGCAGCTTGGGGTTGACTTCCTGGGCTTGTACTTTTGGTACTAAAATGCAGCTTCTGTTTGTCTTCCTCAGCAAAAGCACCTGCTGTCTCACTAAGGTACTGGGCTAGGAGGTTTATGTTCTGCAGCCTGAGACATGAAAGAACATGTCTCTTTCCTCTTGTAGCTGCAGCTTGGGGTTGACTTCCTGGGCTTGTACTTTTGGTACTAAAATGCAGCTTCTGTTTGTCTTCGTCAGCAAAAGCACCTGCTTGTCTCGCTAAACAAATGTTCCCCATAGAACAGAAGATTAATGGCTTCTCTGACCTCTCTATTGAATGCAAATATTCTTGTCAACTTTAACTGGAGCTGAATGACAAGTTCATTTCCGATGTCGTCATGGGGAAGAATGTAAATCCTAGAAATTTGCTTCCAGACCCTGTGGTCACATTTACATGTGCACCTCTACACAAGCACGCCCATTTAACACCCCATCATTCTTTTTGATCTATGTGAGGAAGAAACTTTCTGCAGAAGGATTTACACTCCCACTCAGATCTATTCAAAGGCGCTTCGGCATTGTCACCAGTCCTTTTTTGCCAATCTTGTTAAAGTCACTAAGAAAAAGTTCCAGTGAGGAGGAGAATCTCTCTATTGTCCATGATAAATTTGATGACATCAATTGCTTAAACTATGAGAGTCCACCACTTAAACACAGACCATGGTATTACAAAGAAGCTCACAATTAGCAACCAGAAAGCATAGTTTGCAGAGTACATAAAATCTCATTGACCCTGTCAAACCCAGAACACGTGCTTGTCACTACTGGTACTTAATTTAAAGCTTACTGCATTAGTTATGTTAATACCTAGGCCGCTCCTCTAACAGGCTAGAACAATCCATAAACCAGAATCAAATCAATAGCTTTCTATTTCTCTTCCTTTTTACCATTTTTGGGTGTGCAAGATCTTCTAGTCCCTTTCCTTCCCCTAGGAAGAGTTTACTCTCTTGCATTCAAGAGGTCCTGAGCAAGAGCACATCCAAAGACTGGTCCTTGCTGAAACTGTGCATGAACACACAGATGAAGACTCTAAGCTGGCATAATCATAATCTTTTTAATTAATACAGTTTCAAGTCCTTTCTTTCTTTATACCATTAGCAGATGGTTTACTTATGTTTTGTTGTAACATGTGTCAATATGAGCCAAAATAATTAACAACATATAAATTATTAAGTACTTAAGTGAATTGTCAACATTCCCCACACCTATTCTATCTTTTCTGATGGAAAACTGAACAGCTAACTCATGTAATTAATGATACAACTATTGCATATTAAATGTACATAATCAGATAGTATTGTATTCTTTAAAATATGGTAGCTGGGATAATTTAGCCATAATTTTAATTTATGAATATAATTACAACTCTGCTGTACTTCTTTTTGTGTGCAATAGTACGTGATAATAACTGGATCACAACCAAGGGACCAGAAATCCTTGTTATTTTCTTACCTAAACCAGTGAATTGCATCTTATAATCATGACCAAACTATTTCCATTCTTTATTCTTCAATTTACTTTTCAAGATAATGTACATGATGAGCGCTTACTTACACTCACAGGCATATTAGTAAATAACGGAATATGTTTTTAACAGACACATGTTGCACAGATTTCTTTTACTAGACCTACTTTGCTTTGATTCTTATTTATTTCTCCCAAGTGCTGCTGCACACAACAGAGGAATATGACAGGTTAAGGCATGTAGTTCCTATACCCTTAACAATACCATTGCTCAGAGAACTTCCAAGTATATGCACTTTAAATACATTGTGCTTAGAGCTGCTGTATGAAGGAGGAAGACAGTTTCATTACTTGGAGGCTTTCTTGTGACCAACTCTGTTCAAGAACTAATATGCAGAACAGTAATTATACAGAGAAAAGACCCAGCTTATGTCCTTGACTTATTTTCTAAATGGGATATCTGCCACCAATAGTATATATTTAATGGAAAATGAAGGCCTAGTAATTAGGTTTAGATTTCAATTTTAATCTGTCATTTGATCAGACAGACCCTCGAAAAAGTACAGTGAATTTTGCAGCTTTAAATCAATTTTATCATGCATTCACAGCTGAAAGTGAACTTTGTTCAGTATGCTATTATCCAAAAAAATAATGTATGAATGGATTCTAGATAGATATGGATATGCAGGGATTATAGATATAGATATGGAAAATTTTTGGACAAAGGTAATAAATATTGTTATCACTAAGTCATTTTGTCGACACCAAAAATTTTGCCTGTGCCTGTGCTGCAGAGAGGCAACTGTTGAGACATCATTCAAGTTATTTTATGACTGGTAAAGAACACATTATAAAAATGCAAAGGGTTAAAGTTATTTTTAGTTAGGGACATCATCATGTTTCATTAATCAGGCTTACTAACTCTGCTAAATCTCTCCTGGTCCAAGGGCCCAAATGATTACCAGATGCCAGCAGTATTCTCCTGTGATTGGAATCGACATATACACACACACAATTTGCTTTTTACAGCTGTACTTCAGCCTTGCTCACTCACACTACTGTCTGTAGTTTCTTATGAATAGAAACATATATAAATATCTTTCCACATAGAGATTGTCTTTGGTTTATCAATTCGTTTATTAACCAGTGAAATATCTTTCCACTGCAGCAGTACACACACACACACGAAACCCTGAAATGTTTTTATGAAACTGCAGCATCTACAGCTGCTGCTCTGGAAAGTGATCAGTAGCTATTGCTCAAATGCTGTTGTAGGAGGTCTTGAAGCTGAGCAATCCCAGTAGCTCCTAGTGCCGTTCATTCTGTTTCCACCCGCTTCCCCGTGCACACTGGAGGACTGTGTGCTCAGCTTCTGAAAGCGCATGTACAGTTGCTTTGGAGTTCCCAGGGCAGCAGCACGGTTAGGGGGCATTTCAGGCACTAATTATTAGTGGCTTCTGTTGTGCACAGTTGCACTGCTGAGAATTTGGGATTATACAAGCCAGACAGGTCTAGCAAAAACTGTGGTTTACACCATGCATATTTAGCACATTTCATCAGTGTCTTGGTTAACATTATCTTAAGGACTATTCAAATTCAGCAGTAGAGAAAAAACAAGGATATCTAGAAAGTTTTGGCAATCAAATCCTCTCAGTCTCTCTCTCTCGTCTTTAACCTGAGTAACTCCTGTCAAAAGCCTAAATCCTTGAAGCCTTTCTATTGCACTAAGTTTTATATGAGAGAATGCTTCATATAATCACAGAAATTAGACATGAGAATGACTAAGTCAGTCTGTCCTTCCTCTGCTACTGAAATACAGTCCAATGCTCAATGACAATGTCTGGCCAAATAGGAATGGGTCAAAAATAGTTGCTGTTAAGAACCTGAAATACATTCATAACATTCATAACATGCATAGGCGAGTCTTACTTCAGACTAACTGTAGTTTGAAGCCAACGTTACTGGTTGGAGCAAATAAGCATATTCCTGGAGCATGGTTTCTGGTTTAGTTTAACTTGAAAGGAATCTCATTTGATGCCATCAGGCTGCTCCATGATGAAAACCAATGCACAGTAGGGAAGGACAGTAAGAAGATGAATTTCAAAACCTCACTTATGTGCTAATGCAGACATACCTGGTGAAACCTTTTGATGGCTGACTCTGAATGCAGGACACCCAAAATGTAATATAAAGTTGCTGGTTTGTTTTCTTCTTGACAGCCAGTCTAACATGTTCTTTACTTGGTTTCATCTTATCCATCTGTGGTTCATCCCACACACTTCCTGCTGTTCAGTGTTTTGGAGCTTCAGATATTCATAGTCATACTTCCCCCGATAGCTTCAGATACCTGAGATATACACTAGAAACAGGGGAAAAAAAGAAAAAAAAATCAGTCTGTCCTTTCAGTGCTTCAACCTTGACCACTTCTGGTAATACACACACTACTGGTAGTCCATTCTCAAAAGCTTCAAGTGGAGACCTTGGGCCAGTGAAACAGAACTATTTTTGCACATGATTTCAAGGTATAATTCAGTGAACAGTCAGCTTGTGATCCCAGCAAGAGTTCTTTTTCTTTCCCTTGATTATAATCATTAACATACAAACAACTGTCCATCTCTGTTCCAGGACCATTGATTCTATGCATTTAAAACCGTTACCTGTTAAAACTCACATCGCTTTTAGAAGCAGTATATTTAAAACCATGTTACCTCAGAAACTCAAAAATATTTAATCACTAAAATGTCACTTAGTGCAAATTCCTTTTTATTTCCACACTTTTCTTACTTAGCTATGGCTTTATTTCATTCGGCTTCTTTAAAAGCTAATGATCTGATTTTTAGTCAGGAGAATGACTAATTGCAAAAAATACACAGAGGGGAAAAAAAAAAGATATATTGGACTGTGTGCTGTAAGCTTGGAAGAACAGTTTCCACGCAAAATAAAGCTACATCCTCTGATTTATTTCCCAGACTGTTTACTGGTACTCTCAGTAAACTGTATCTGTTTGGGTCAATATTTTGTATTCATTGGGTTATTCACAGAACAAAAATCATAGCGTTTCCTATCTGTAAGAGAAATCTGTTTATTTTGCTGTACAACAAGAGCTTGCTTAAATTTTTAAACAGAACTTCTGATAGTCAAAAGGAAAACGACTAGAGAAGGGTATTAGCCAAAATATCTGTCAGCTAAACAGAACTTGTAAATCCAGTCAAACAACTAAAGGGCATTGCACTGTCAAATCATCAGATTGCAGATCCCTGCCCTGTGGTTTGCTGTCTTTTAGAGAAGGATACAAACTGTTAAGCTTTCCCAAACCCTCCCCCCCTCCATCTGCCTACTGACCCATGCAGCTGCCTTAGCATTCGCATTCGCTCCACTGGAAGTTTCATGCCTGCCTCGATAGAAGAACGTAAAATGTTGCAGTGACAGCAGCTTCAATGGGACTGAGCAAAGAATGATGGAGAAGGCTAAACGTGTTATATCTATGGATAGCTGAGAATTGGATAAGAAAATTTTGTGAATCACTGTGCACCAGAACTGTCAGAACAGAATGTTTTAGGAGAAAAATGAAAAATACACAACAGTCCAAAACCCGAAATTGTAGTTTGCATCACCATTAGGAAGTGAAGGCAATATATGTAAAGAAGATGCACTGCACAGAAATTTAAGTACTCAAATGCAGAATGCAAGCATAAATGCTTAACCTGCTAAAAATCATATAAAATTCTACTGAGACCAGTTTATAATAAAAAAGTCTCCTCTGTTCTTGACCATCATTTCCTTCGCCCTGGCATTTAGTGACAATGCATTCTAGAAGGTAATTGAGCATGCTTTTCTTCCTTCCCCTGGGGCCCATAAGGTTATTTACAAAAGAATATTTAAAACAGTAACAATGTGATGCATCTCTGCAGAACAGTTTCCTTAAATATTCATGCAGGTAATCTTATGAAGGGGCACATACTGGTTGGTAAACTTCCACAGGATTCACTGAGGCAGGATACCCTGTAGACATCATAAGCAAAGAAAAACCGCCAGCCATTATACTTCACTAGAGTGCAAAGTAAGTTTAACCTCAGTAAAAAAGAACATTCTCTGGAAATTCAGTGCAGAAAAAAAATGTTATTTCAGGTGAAGTTTTGCACAATTAAAAAACCTTCAGGTGACAAAGAAGACATTGGCTGTGATAGCCTGTGTTACAGCTTTTGTATTTTCTTGCATATATTTCTGTTTCGTCACTCTGTAGGCAGCTCAAGCAAACTGCCAGACACAACAACTCGGGAGGTAAGGTTGAGACCACAGGATTTTAATGGGATTTACAGGCAGTGTTGCAATTAGCTATATCTGAATTTAAAAAAGCTATCCAACCACAAACCCTAGATTCATTTCAATATGAAGTAATACACTTTATTCCCCATTCTCAACATATAAAGTTAGCTCTGCTTATTCCCGAAGGCTATATCACTGGGCAAAAGAGCTCAAGGGCTTCTCATTATTTTTGGTGAAACTCAAAGTTTAAGAGAGATGACTGTTCTACTCAATGATAGTAATCTCTTTAATCACAGTGAGTTGAGTTCAATAGCACAATATTTACTGCTGATGTTTTAGAACAATTTGAAGTCTTTACTTTTGAAGACAATGATAACCACAGGGAAACTGGAGCCACTTTTATGAATAAATTTCACTATGCTGTACTGTACAGTGCCATAGTTAAGAATCTGTGAGCAATGAAGTTAGAAACACTATTAGAAATTCTTGTAACTAAAGCATTTGGTAATTTTTATCTAAGCAGAAAATTGCCAGAGAAAGACTGCATAACACGTGGTATACCACATATACTCAGTTTCTCTTTTGAAAACACACACATGCACTCACTATGCAAACCAATATAGTTTCACAGAAACTTATGATTATAATAAGTGGAACCAAGGTCCAGCAAACAGGTCACTGAAAAGTGGGCAATGTCGATCCTACCCCTTGTCCCTACTCTTCTGCCTGGGGAATGGTTCTTCACCTCCTTCTCCCTGCACATTTCTGTCTTGAGCTGGGTCTTTGGAGATTACTGTGACACAAATTTTGGCAGTTAAAGGTACTAATCTATGAAACCACCTACTTGCCTTTCAGCCACCCCATGAAACACACAACATTTGTGCTCATTTCTTCAATGATGTTTCTATCTGGAACATGCAACATTTCCTTTTATACCTCCAAACAACATTCCTCAATCAGTGAAAGTTTGTCACTAGTGTCCCAGTAAGACAGCTTATTATTAAAACTATTAAGTACATCACATCTCACAGACTGTTTTGTCCATAGATGAGGACCATATGGTTTCAAAGCCTTTCTACTTTCCTACTTACATAATTCCTCTTTCCGTTAAATAATTTCTCCTTTCTCCTGTTAGTCTCCTAAAGTCTAGGACTAGACTCGACCAACACACACTAGCATGTTTACTCATACTTTTCTCAACCCAACAATGATGATTTACCTAACTTACATTATTGTAAATAGAGCCTACATGCATAAATTCCTGACCATCTACATCAATATAGCCTTTAACACTACTATGATATTGTTTTATTAGGGAAAATTATCTGGTATATATCTGTAGAAATTACTGGACCAGTATTGACTTTGTTGCATTCAGTAAAATATTGATGAATGGCTGAAGAAAACACTCTTTAAGGCTTATTACAGTACTTATTTGAATGAAAGTACAAGAAGAGTCACTCATAGGAATTATCTAGCT
Source organism: Aptenodytes forsteri (assembly GCF_000699145.1). Lineage (NCBI taxonomy): Eukaryota > Metazoa > Chordata > Aves > Sphenisciformes > Spheniscidae > Aptenodytes > Aptenodytes forsteri. The sequence continues at coordinate 3,390,985 of NW_008794836.1, read as the reverse complement.
GCTCTTCATAGACAATTGCACACATTATCTAAAAGCAACTGTGATACAAAGAGCGTTCCATTTCCAAATTGACACAGTAGATATGGCCCACTGCTCAAGGTGCTGTATCTCAATTATCTTGAAGGACAACTTAGCAAATGAACTCAATTAAATCTAGTTTTTATCAGTCACAACCTTGGCTGGCCATTGCCATTTTCTAAATGTGACGTTTATTTGCAAATGCTTACGACATGGAAAAGCCTAAGACAAGAGAAAAATATTTCTGAGGTTATAAAATACAGGTATAATTTTTTGTATCACAGAATATGTGAATGAAAACATTGTGGTGAAGCATTACACAAAGAGTTTGCTGAATCTTGAGTAATGAGAAGTTAACCTCAAGCAATACAAGAGATGGGTGTTTGCTTAAGTAAACAGTCAAAGCTTACTTAGCTCCTCTCTATCTCCATCTCCCTTTTTTCTTAACAGAATTTTATTGCTCCTCAACACCCGGTTGTGTTAGATCCTTGAGCTTTGTTTCAGTCACACCATAGTTCCTCTGACAATAAAATGTAGCTTCCCAGTTCTCAATAGCTTAATGTTGTAACTAATTGATCTCTGTTCCTTTTCATGTCTCCCGATTAAAAACAAACAGGCCACTATTTCTGCTCCCATTTACTTCTGTCAGGAATCATAGAATCATAGAATAGTTTGGGTTGGAAGGGACCTCTAAAGGTCATCTAGCCCACCCCCCCTGCTGTGGGCAGGGACATCTTCAACTAGATCAGGTTGCTCAGAGCCCCGTCCAACCTGACCTTGAATGTTTC
>NW_008794836.1:3384081-3390142 GCF_000699145.1 Aptenodytes forsteri | reverse complement strand
AATCTACCCCCCTTTAGTTTAAAGCCATTCCCCCTTGTCCTGTCACAACAGGCCCTGCTAAAAAGTTTGCCCCATCTTTTTTTATAAGCCCCCTTTAAGTACTGATAGGCTGCAATAAGGTCTCCCCGAAGCCTTCTCTTCTCCAGGCCCCAACTCTCTCAGCCTTTCTTCATAGGAGAGGTGTTCCACCCCCTCATCATTTTTGTGACCCTCCTCTGGACTTGCTCCAACAGGTCCATGTCTTTCTTATGTTGAGGGGTCCAGAGCTGGACGCAGTCCTCCAGGTGGGGTCTCACCAGAGCAGAGAAGAGTAGAGGGGCAGAATCACCTCCCTCGACCTGCTGGCCACGCTTCTTTTGATGCAGCCCAGGACAAGATTGACTTTCTGGGCTGTGAGCGCACATTGCTGGCTCATGTCCAGCTTTTCCTCCACCAGTACCCCCAGGTCCTTCTTGGCAGGGCTGCTCTCAATCCCTTCATCCCTCAGGAAAGATTTTTAAACTTCAGAAAATGTGGATGTTTGGTCTAAACAAGTGCCCACAAGTTCAGATCCATTCTAACACTGACCTGACTCTCTCATCCACATTGAAAATGAGTCAGAGATGACCGATGACTTAGATTTAGCTCTTTCCAGCCCATATCAGCTGTACTGTACTAGCCTAGAGAGACTCTTGCATTTCTTCTTCAGTGCTAAACAGAATTAAGAAAGTTTATTATTTTGCAATGTTAAGAAAGAAAAAGTGAGATTAAATTCTGTTGGTATTTCAGTCAAAAACATGGGTAAAGTGAGCCACAGTACAAACTCTTGATGCTTGTGTTTTATCCAAACTGACTTAGTCAAACTTGGTCTTAAAACCAAGGCCTCAATCTTTGGCCTCAGTTTTGCAGCGAAAAATAATCTGAAAAACTTCTTTCGTTTCACTTGTTCCCAGATACTCATATTTTATATATTTGTGCCCACAGTTTTCTTGAAAAACAAGTGATCTGGAATTCAGTTACTCAAAGTTCCCTGTTTTCTTTCATTTGATGAAATACCTCAGATCACCAGGGTAACAGTACCATGCTGCGGGAAGTAAGGAGGCAAAGACCTGTGAACATCACCTAGGAAAGTAGACTTCCCGTCTCTCCCACCTTTAAAACTGCCAGTTCTCAAGCTGTAGGTCATGGATGAGAGAAGGGGAAGGGCTTTGATGAATAATTACTGGTAGTAACTTTCTCCTGTTGCTTTATTCTTTTCTTGTTCTACATTGCAGAATACTGGTGGACATAGGGAGTAGCTCTCTAGACAGAGATAGGTTTGGGCAGTTTAAATACCTTTGTGAGCTTAAATTGCTTCCATTACCTGTGGCTAGCTGACAGCCTACTGTGAAAGGATGAACTAAACACTGTATGTTAACATTAAAGATTTCCAGTATGTCAATTTTTTTCCCTTTAATCCAGAAAGTTACTGTCAGAGATGATGCACAGACCAACCCCTTTGCTTACCAATCAAGTTAACATATACCTTTAGCTGATGACTGCTTGCTTTCTAGTACCCAGAGCTACGATAACATGGTCATTTTAGATTCTTCTGTGCAGGACGGAGGACAAGGGAATAAAGATATAAAAATTCTCTTTGCACTGTGGTGTTTTCAGTTTGAATTTTTGAAGGTCAGTGTTTTGCTCATAATCTGATTTGATTTGCTGTTTCTTTTGCTGAATGGCATGAAAAAAATGAAGCTGAGCCCTAAAATGTGGAAGCACCTTGTGGTAGAGGAATTTTTTTTAATAATTCATGTGTCCACAAATATCGAAAGAACTTGTTACCTGTTAGAACAGCAAACTCTAAGGACAGAAGGAATCCCTCTACTCTTTTCCTCTGCTAAGACCCTTAGGGATCTTAAGGGATAAACTGTTTAACCTCTCATTCCCATGAATCATTTTGAATGCTCAGATATGTAAGCAATTATCAGAGTGAATGGGAGTACTACAAATTGCTTCTAAAGTAAGGAAAAGATTTTTAAAGTCAAAAAAGTTGAACGTTAGATCACAAAACATAGGCATACAAGAAGAAAGCGAGCAATATTCTCCAGTGTAGCTTTCAGAAAGCAGTTGATAGTTGTTTAAACAGCATATATCACTTATTATTTTTTGTGAGGATAACTAATGTGAAGACTCCTTACAAATGCCACTCAAATGCAGAGCTGGTGTTTTGTGAGCTCAAAATATTTTGCTGCACAGAGCAACAAAAGGCAACAGCTGGACTTCACTGAAGTTGTCACACAGCACACAGCTCTATTAGGCCCACAAGGAAAGCTCTGAGGGGGTTAAAAGTCGCAAGACCTGGGACCAGTGCCAATAAACTTGTACCTGGCCAGACATAAATTGAATTTTAGCTGCCAACTGTACATTTTCAGATCTCCAGAGGAAGCTGTTTCCTTCATGTGGGTGAAGTAGAGGCAGCTGTTGAAATGGAAACCATTGCATCAAACAACTTGGGAACTGATTGAATTTAAAATTGGACTTTCTTATTCCTTGATTTTTGCCACAGAATGCATTGAGGGGATGCAGGTGGCTGATAAACAGAAATGTATCATTCAGCCAAGAGGTTAAAACCCCCCTCCAAACAAACAAGAATTTTGTCTTTTGGGAGGGGAAAAAACCCTCAACAAATTCAAGAATGAGGTATAGAACCAGGCTCTTATTAGGTGTAAATCAGAGGAGCTATTCTGGTTTACATCAACATTAGTAGACTGAGGCTTAGATTTCTCAGTTAAGCCAGTGTAAAATTAATGGAATAATGTATTAACTTTGAATATAATTACATAAAAATCTTACCCCAATATTATTTCAAGCCTAGGATTAGAGCTGGACTTGAAAAAATGTGTGCATATATATATTATATATATGTGTGTGTGTGTGTGTATCCCCAATAGGAAGAATAAATTGTCATTTTTTAAACCTGCACATAAATACAAAAGAAAATGTTATAATGGAATAATGTATTAACTTTGAATATAATTACATAAAAATCTTACCCCAATATTATTTCAAGCCTAGGATTAGAGCTGGACTTGAAAAAATGTGTGCATATATATATTATATATATGTGTGTGTGTGTGTGTATCCCCAATAGGAAGAATAAATTGTCATTTTTTAAACCTGCACATAAATACAAAAGAAAATGTTAATTTCCAAGTCCAACATTGCACAGTAAGAATTCCTAGAATTAGGGTTAATTATTATTGTAATTATTGTATTACAATAGAAAATGTTAATATTTCCAAGTCCAACATTGCACAGTAAGAATTCCTAGAATTAGGGTTAATTATTATTGTATTATTATTGTATTATGAAGAAAATGCTGGGTCACATCCTAATTTTTTCCCCTATAGGATTTCAGATAATTCTGACGTGGGGTCCTCAGGTGGTGTGGTTTCTTTCAGCACCAGTGGAAACTGCATTCCATTTACACTGGTGAAGAATCTAGTTTAGCGTGTTCATTCAATTGAGTCCAAGATATAAATGCACTGTTGCTTACCACGTGGGCACCTACCTTGTCACCACTGATGGTCTCAGTGCCTGCTTCTAGTTCCTATATGGGAAAGAGAAAGTCTGTATTTTGTGTGACAATTTTTCAATTGAAACACATTAAAAAAACCCCAGAGAGACAGAACAAATAAGGAAAATATTTAATGCCCCCCAAAAATAGGTAAAACTTGCAGTGTAACAAAGATTGCTATGACTCTTCCTTGCATATTATTCAATCTTGGTAATATGGCAAGTTAATAGTTGCTCTGCCTTTATCTTAAATGAAAGTAGGATGTTAGAGTGAGCTTACTCTCATATGGTGTCATCGTCAATAGTAACAATAAAAGCATACATAACATCATAGAAAACTATGTATAGAAAATATATTGTTTGTATTTCACTAATCTCAAGTCTACAGATACCATTTTCAAGTTTACCGATAAAAGTATGTTTTCCAACAACCATTTTCATAGTGAGAACTCAGTTGAATTTGTCATCACTGATGGTGAAGTGCTGTAAAACAAAATGATGATCCAAGGTCTTTAATGATTTTCCACTGGTACCATAGCAAAATATTTCCTGATATAAATCAGGCTGAAATCTACTTCAAATATTTTTTTTCCTTGAAATTCTTTTTTTAGTGAACTTTGAAACACAAGGAGAGGGAAGACACAGGTTAAAACCTAGCCTTTCTTTACAAAACCAAATATACAGTAGCTGTATAGCTCTCGCGACAGCAACTCTTAGCAGGATCGTACAACAAATTCTCCTTTCCTGACCATTTCCAAGGTAGAGCTAGAAAAATAAAGCAAGAGTTCTTGGCCACTATGACATTATTTTGTAAAGTATCATGGACTGTCTTTCTCTAAATTATCAAAGAGAAAAGGCTTATGGAAAGATGTTTGTCTTGATACTCTTTAGCTTTGTGTTATCACATTATAATACTAACAGTTTCACAGACATAAGCCAAAAAGGGGGGGAAGGGGGGCGAAGAAGAAAGGAATGGAATAAAAGCCATGTTCGTCTTAAATGACTACATGCTTTTACAACTCAGATCTATAAATTCAGATCTTGCCAGGGCAGATCTTTATGACAGATTAGGCATGGAAAGATGAGATCCCAAAGCACTGCCTGCTAACTGATGACTTGCTTAGCAGGCTCCGGATTGTGTGCCAGCAGGGGGTCATTTCCCCAGTGCCCAAAGTAAGGATGACACATAGAGTCGGTGTTGGCAGCTGCATTTCCTTCAGAAGAGGTTGTTCCATCAGTACAGGAGAGAGACACTGAGAAGTGAGGAACCCCCTCAGTTCTCAGTGGGATTGGTCGCAACTCGTCCAGACATCTCAGTGTCCAACACACACCAGATTTCTCTCCTGGGAAGTACATTTAGCCTGGAGATACACTGAACAGCTGTGTTTTTTAAGGGCTATACTTGTTTATGAGAACATCTCTTATCTGTTAATGGTAGTATTATCATCTCAGTAAGTGTGAGATTTTTATTTTTTGATCATAAGGGAAGTAAATAGGTGCATGTTGATGAGTCCTTCCCCCACCCTATATGCTTTGCCATAGAATATTCAATGCAAGTACAAAATGTATTTATGGAGTGAAACATAAACAGTTCCTGACTTGCTAAAGATAAAAGTAATGAGATTTAAAAACATTAAAATTGCCATAAGACCAATGGTCCTACGTCTTGTGCCAAGCGCATCTCATGTCTCTGTAAAAATTGAGAGACAAAAATATCTGCTTAAGTGTTAATTTTAGATAATGACCTCACTGTTTTAAAAAAGAAGTAAACATTATCAGGTCAGTCCAATTCATATTGTACCTGTCTTTCACAGCCTAGGTAGGTAACTTCAGCCTAAGCTAGATCAAAAAATAATAGCCAGTAAAAAAAAAAAAAAAATTAGAATAATAAGTGACCTTGTATAACTTTAAGACCTGTTTGACTTTCAGGTAAAATCAAAAAAAACTTCTATAGAGTGAGCACTCATTCTTATATTAAGCTTATTTTTAGCCTCAGTAGAACAGTGATATACTGTTCTCTGAGGAATAAGAAACAAGCATCATGGTTAACTTAATAGGGAATTTGACTTTGAATTTATTTCCTATTTAAGCTTCGAGAATTTTTCACAAAGACTGGAATGTTTTGGACTATTTTTAAAGAACAAACAGAATTCTCCCTGTTCGTACTCTGTCTACAGACTAAAGAGCACTCTCTGACAGCTGAATTAAATCCTCTTTGAGGTGGCAAAATGGAACCCCAAGTACAGTACTTCCCTGGCATAATATCATTGAACAGTTCTAAGCCCTTTGTTCTTTCTAAGCCTACTTTGAAAAAGGAAAAAAGCAAAGATGTGCATGTGATATAATGGGGATTTTTCTTTGGTTGTAATTTCTCTTTCTTCCTTTCTCCGTGATTTATATGAGTGCATAGGAAAATTTGCAGCGGTCAGAGACCAGGAAGCTCCTCTATTGTAATGCTCTCTTTTTTTTTTCCTTTTTGTTCTTTCTTTCTCCCCCCCCCCCCCCCCGCCCCCTCTTTTTT
>NW_008794836.1:3377100-3384057 GCF_000699145.1 Aptenodytes forsteri | reverse complement strand
CTCCTATTTAAAACACTAGGTTTTTTTCCCAGTGCCTTCATGATACTTTAAATGTTTCTGTCTCCATAGGTGCAAAGTAACAAGTTAAGAAGGCAAGGTGACCTGTTTCATAATCAAAAGAAAACTAATAGAAACTCATTGCTCTTGAAATATGGATATATAATTTCCAAACCTCAATAATACAGGTAGGTTACATTTCAAAGAGAAATACTTAATGTTGTGTATCCTCAAGACCACCTAATACGCAATTATGACATTATCTAATTTGGTACATATTTAATTTGCAGTTTACAACCATATATAAGCTTATCTCTCATTATAACAAAGTGGACATTTAATCAGCAAATCTAAAAAGGGCATACATAATGCAGACTAACCTCACCTCTTTCAAGACAAATTTAATTAAATTTTGGTCCTACAGAAGTCAACAGAAATCCTTGCATTTTGCAAAATAGGTCTAACTGATAATTTATAAGGGATATTCATATTGCTGTATTCCTAAATGTTCTAATTTCATAAACTTGCACAATACTTTGGAGTTATTTTTTATTTTAAAGTGGTGATTTTCTTCCTTGTAATGGCACTGCTATTAATTTTATGTACCACCACATGGTGTAAGACGGTAAGACAAAGTATTTTGTAGGTTTTGCTTAAGCTATGTTTTTATCAGAGGCCCATCTTTTAAGACATAGTGCAGTAAATGAAAATGATTAAATTGGTGTTTTACGGCTGTAAGTTACTAGAGAACAATTTTCATTTTACGGTGATATGTTTTCATTGGCATTTTAATAAAAGGTGATTATCTAAAGACAAAATTCTAAATAGGATTTGCAAACTATGTATATTTTCTTCTCTTCACTCAATAATTTATCACAACACATCACTTCTTAAAGTACAAGAAATATGCACAACTTGGAAACTTAATTCATTTGCGTTGGATCTGAACTGAAGAGCACTAAAAACAATAATTGATTTGCCATACTGGTAATCATAAAGCAAATAATAAAAATACATTGAATTAGATTTCACCTCTAATGGAAAGTTTTAAGTCTGAAATTGTTAGGTATGTTAACAAATATCCATTTATCCATTTATCCAGAATAAGAGACATAGGAATAAACTGACATACTTGGTTTCACAAAATAATCTGTTATGGAATAAAATCAGGTCCTTGGAATTTTGGGCCAAACCTTTAATTCAAAGGGGTTTTTTTTTGTTGTTTTTTGTTTGTTTGTTTTTAAATATAAATTTTATTCTTGGGTAATAAGAAGCAGAAGCAGTTATTTTAATAAAATCCATCACTCTTTGATTGCACTTTAAAATTTTACTTGGTGTTTTTTCTTGCTGTAGATGGCATCTCATACTAATTGAAATTCTAGCTTAGTAGGCAATAGACATTGCAAAACCTACAAGAACAAAATGTCCCTTTGGGTCATGAGCAATTTATGGTAAAGCGACACAAAATGGTGAGTTTCTGAGAGAGAAATAGATTTTACCCCACCAATAACTGTTTCCAACCAGATGCCTGCGCTGCAATATATCACACTCAGAGTATCTATAGGAGCTACTACTACCTCTGAATTCCAAAATTTACTGCAGTTCTGTGGTAGATGGTTACTTATAAATTATTCCCTGTTACGTGACCCTTTTTCAGCACCATGGACAGTAGGAGGTCCTGACTTTTCTGTCTTCTAAATGAGTTTCTTTTCATTCCAGTCCAAACCATGATAGCTTTTAAAATATAGATACACACTAACTAGTAGCTAGTAGATGTACTGAAGAGAATCCAGGGAAAAGCAACAAGACTAACAGAATTTTAGAAGACAATCTATGAGGAAATTTTGAACCAACTGAATTTGTTTAAGTTTGAAAATGAAAGATAGCATAATTAGTCTTTGACAAGGAAACAAATGTGCACAGAGGAGAGCAAGGTACTGTTCACCATGTCTATCAGGTGTAGGGCAAGAAGAATCAGTTTGATTTGCAGTGACTACAATTTATTTCAAATATTAGCAGAAATATTCTAACTACAAGAGAAGTTATTTTGCTTGGCAGAGATAGCAGAATGATAATTATTTTGGGTTTTTAAGAAAGTGTTGGGCAGGAAATGTGTATGGTCTGTCTAAGTATGTTAGATTTTACTTAATAGTAGGCAGGTAGGGGTCTCATGTCCCTTTAATTCTAAACTGTTAATGGTGAAAATCTAGTTTTGGTAGCCCAAAATTATGCATTTAAAAATACCCTCATTTCTAAAGCGTGTTGATCACCTAGACTATTATAATCATATTTATAGACAGTTATTCAAGTCACCTATCCAAAATGGAATCACTCAGACTCATCTGTCACTGTCTTGACTTTATAATGAAGAGAAACAAATTCCGATAACAACAACTAAAAAGGGAATTAAGATCGATACATCCAGATGAACCTTGTGAAAACAAGGAGACCACAATGCCAGGGTATGGCCACATTTAGATTCTGAAATCTAGATATTTACTGAAACTCACCCATACATATGGAGATTGCATTTGTTAACCCAAATTTCTGATGTTTTCCTTTTTTTACTAAATAAAGGTTATTTAATGTATATGAAAACATTTATTAAACTTAAAATATACCTTTTCGCTGCAGGATCACACATCTTCAAGCAATTTGTACTATTGACAATGTCATACACAGCACAACCTATTTGGAGCTATGTAGAGATCAAGTAATAAGAGTGAAAAACTGTAACTAGCAACTCTAATAGAATCCCAGAGAGATAACATCAAATTAGTTCTAATGAGTGATTTACATGCTAATTGACTAGTTTTGTAGCAGTATCAAATGGAAAGAGATATTACTTTCCCCAAACATTCCTCAAAAACTTAATGATCCAAAAAAGAACCATGTAAAACAGGTAATCACTTGTTAATTGATCTGCTACCTGTACTGTACGAAACATTGAGCAATACATCTGCTACAGAACCTTGAGAATATATTTGTTGGTTAAGCTGTACCTTGGGATAAACTGCAAAGACGAGCACCCAAATATTTATTACAGGAACAGAAAGTGTTGACAGCTCATTAGTGAGATAAATATAAATTCTCTGTGAACCTAGAGATACCTGCACACACTTCAAGATCTGTGAATATGACAAAGACCCCACCAGATAATCCACCATAGTGCCTGCTGTGGAAAGGTTTGTTCTTGCAAAGAGAAAAACAATATATAGTATGAACTATAATTTCCTTCAACTGAAAAAAAATCCCTGATGAGGACAGGCATGAATGTGCCCTGAGGCTGCAAATCATAACTTTCAGAAGGTTGGCTGAGTAGATTTTTTTTTTTGTCCTCTCAGAGTTTGCTTTCTTTTCTTGAAGTTATTAAAGGTCATTAAAATCAATTTTGCACACTGGCATGCAAAAGCTTTACTTTTCATTTCTCAAGGCTCAGACCACCTTCATTTCTATAAAATGGTAGAAAAACACAAAGAGTATCCTAAGAAGTAACGTGCCAATGTTCATGCTGTATATTTGCACATCAATCTCTGGCATGCTTTTAAAGCACATTGCCTTTTCACAAATACAATAGGAACTGAGCGTGGGGTGGTAAAGAGGGAAGAAGAAGAGGAAAGAAATACTGAGTGGTTTGAGTGCACATCCAATAAGCTATTTTTTCTGTGCTTGGCAAACAAGAATTGAGAAGGCTTTTAAGACTTTTAGCCTCTGCATTATACCTTTATTGAGTGACTGAGCTGAAGTTTTGTTCAGGGAATGATATCTGAACAAACAAAAGGCATGTGACATGAGAATGCTCTGGAATTTGAAAGAGGTTGAAGAAATTAAAAAGACACAGACCCCATATAACTCAGCCAACTCAGTCATTCTACATTCTTTAAACATACCAAACTAGAGCACATTAATCAACCAGTGAACAGGTGAAGATGGTACCCTGAATAAATTTCTAGCCAGAATTGATGACCGTGGAGAAATTTGGTTTTATGGTCTGTATTAGCAAGAGTAAATGATTTCAGCATTCAAGAAAATATGATAGAATTTAGTGGTCTATCATTAACTTCATTGTCAGTTAGGTAAATTCTATCCACACTTACAGTCTGAGCTGGAATACAGAATAAGGCTGCCAGATGCTGAATCTGATTTAAAGCAAATATAATACCGAAGCAGCATTCACAGGGAAAGTATTACTTTTGCTTTTCATATCAGTCTTCAGATGTAACTGATCAGAAAGAGGGTAAATGACATAGAAATGATTGTGATCGCCCAAAAAACTGGGAGGAGAAACAAACTGTCTTGAGTTGCATTAGTGTAAATGGTGCGTGAAAAAAGAACTGTGTTGTCATTACATGGCTGATAACAGTTACCTGCTCTTGACATACACAAATCACAGCAAAAATCAGCAACATAAAAAAGGACATGAAAAAAAAAGTGAAAGATCAAGTAATTTTTTTTTTTTTTTACCTTTGTAAGGTCCAAGGACAAGAAAAAATATTCAGAGTGGAGAATATTAATGAAGAACCTAGTTTTTTAGTTATCAGATTGGGACAAATTCATAGGACCATTGAAGTCCCTAGCCATTATCTAAGGATACGGTAGGGAAGAAATCCATTTGATCTGAGGATATTTTTTATAGTCTGCCCTTGCTTTTGGAAGCAGAAATCACCAGATTCTCGGGGAGGCTTCAGTTCAAAACATGCAGCATAGCTGTAGTCCCAATTACACAGGGAATGGAGAGAGGAAAGATGTCAGAATGAGAGCCTGAAAATTATTTCAGTGAGACTTCTATGCATATTTAACTGTATTTCTATTAGAGAGCAATTTCAGAGATTAAGGCTAGATTTGTAGCTCTCCATTAACAGAAGCTTCTCCTTTTCTTTGACAATTACCTCTGTACTAAAGTTTCACTTTTACTCCTTCCTTCAATGACACTGGTGAATGAAGTATGTTCCTGCCATCCACAGCTACCTCTGCCATCAGCTGCAGACTGTTTTTCAATTTTGTTTTTCTCTCCTGTTTTATATTCCTTTGGTCTTTTTCCATTATGTTGAGTAATGTGAAGGCAAGCAGGATGCTTGTGGTATGATGAGACTAGTACTCTGTATTTGGTAGTGTTTTATTAATACTTTTATTTCATTATATGATGATATCATTATATGATTATTCTCCTTTTCACAGACTTCCACATAAAGCCCCCAAAAATGCCTGCTGCAGTTAAAGCTCGGCTGATTGCTTTGAAAAGAAGAGTAAAATCTATACAGACTTTGGCAATACACATATTTTGCTGGTATGTGTAGATACATGTATATTTTACTCTGCAATTTAAAGAAAATGAGATTAACAATGTCTAATCTTGGATAACTGGTACAATTAGCTGGTTTTTAGAATGTAATGTACATACACTATAGAATACTGAGCTAATGTTTTTTTCTTTTTACACTTTTCAAAACCTTTAATCAATGAATGAAAAAAATATTCCAGTTTCCAGCTCTTCTTTTTATTTCCTTTATAGCATTAAGTGGGAAATGGCCAATTGAATCTGTCTCTAACTGTCTGAGGGAAAATATTTTCATCTTCTCCATCTTGACAGAAGGAGCACACCAAATCAACACCTGAGTCTTTTCAAAACTCTACAAATGAAAAGTGTAAACTCTTTCTAATCTAAGAAACTGAAACCAGAAGAAAGCAAGCTGAAGGTGGATCGGAACTTTTTCTTTTTTACTATATTCTTTATTAATACTCCTTGAGGGGAGATCTTTTACCAAATATTGAGCCATATAGAAGACAGGATGATACAAAGAGGTAGTAAGGAAATTTTTTAGCTTCTAAGTGTTCAGAAGAGTTGAAGAAATCTGGATGAAAGTATTGCTGTGTTAATGTAAGCACAGGGAATTAAAAGTGAATGAATATATCAATCAATTGCATTTTCTTTCTTTTAACATCAGTGAAGTTACCAAAGATATGAGAAGATGGCATATGCTGAAAACCTTCATATTTTTACGTAATTGTTGATATTTTTAAACTAATCATCAACATTTATGTGAAGGAAAGGAAAGAAGCCAAATAATTTTGCATGAAAAAATCCCTTTTCTTTCCAGAAACTTTCTCAAACTGGTCTTATCATGTAATAACTGATTAATATCCCTACCTGAACAGGTCTGCCTGTGCTCAAGGTCTCCAGAGTACCTGCCTACCCCTAATATCACACTACTTCCGCAATGACTTAAACTACAGATATTTGGTTGTACCATGTCTCATTCCTGTAAGTACTTTAAGACCAATTATGCACCGAAAAAGCAATCAAGCCATGACTAAAATGAACAACAAATACCTGCAGAGTATACAACAAACTCATAAGCTGAAATTTGTTCAAGTATGATGTTCATATCATCACAAACAGCTACCATATCTTCAAAAATGAATGATTCTTGGAAATAAAACAAACACTAGTATTAAAAAAGTGAACATTTCTTAAATGCATGGTTCAACTTGTTCTAATTATTATGTAAGCCACAGTGAAAATTAATTTCTGACAGAAGTTCTAGAAAAAGCAGGGAGTAGAGCAGTTGTTCATTTGCCATAACACACCAGAGATCACGTCTGGCTCCTCTGGAAGCAACAGGTTTAGATTACCTCTAAACGTAGCATAATGGACTAGATAGTCTGTTTCAATCTGGCAATTTTCTATGATCCTTTGTTCAGAGTGGACCAGATGTCTGTTGTTTGGTTAAGAATTAACTTTGTAATTGTTTAAAAAAATACTTAGCATACTGTTGTGGTTTAACCCCAGCCGGCAACCAAGCACCACACAGCCACTCGCTCACTCCCCCCCCGGTGGGATGGGGGAGAGAATCGGAAAGGTAAAAGTGAAAAAAACCCTCATGGGTTGAGATAAGAACAGGTTCATAATTGAAATAAAATAAAATAAAATAAAATAAAATAAAATAAAATAGTAATAAT
>NW_008794836.1:3373725-3377058 GCF_000699145.1 Aptenodytes forsteri | reverse complement strand
TGGCCAGTTTGGGTCAGCTGTCCTGGCTGTGCCCCCTCCCAGCTTCTTGTGCACCTCCAGCCTGCTCAGTCGGTAGAGCATGGGAAGCTGAAAAGTCCTTGGCTAGTGTAAGCACTGCTTAGCAACAACTAAAACATGGGTGTGTTATCAACATTATTCTCATCCTAAATCCAACACACAGCACTGTACCAGCTGCTAGGAAGGAAATTAACTCTATCCCACGTGAAACCAGGACACATACCAAGGCCACGTGTGGCACAGGTGCATTTTAACTGCTCTGCTGTAAGTTTCTATAATTACTGACTAGGATTCTGGATGTTCAGCCAGGGTTTTTTTGTTTTGTTTCAGGGGTTGTTTTTTGTGGTTTTTTTTTTTTGAAGGCTACATGCCCACTTTATTAAAAAGAAGAAAGAGGGAAAGGGAAAAAAAAAAAAAAAAAGATTGAGAACTTCAATTGCTAAAGCATCAGAGCAACACTTCATGTGTTGTAACCTAAGATTTGTTTACACATGAAATAAAATGGATGAACTGTGAATATACAGAGAGAATTAGCAGGGAAAATGAAAGTTAAGTACAGACAGAGTTTGCTACTTTGATAACACAGACCATGCAATAACAGAGGTTTTCTGATTTTCATGCTTATTTAAGTGTGTGTAATTTTGTAAGAGGTGCTCACACTCACATGGCAGTAGTTTATCCTTTTTTTTTAAACTTAGAAAAATATCAAACCAATAGTTAGAAGAGGAAAGGTCAGGACAAGTATTAGAAAATCAACTCAATTTTCCAATTCAGATTGTTGTAGTTAACTCATCTAAATGGATATATAAAGCAACTGCTTACTGTAAACCAGAAATGATTCAATATCTCTTCCTCTTTCATATACTTTCTATAGATTTTCTCTGTTTAAATATACATGGTGTATTAACAAACATTTAAGTTCTGTCACACAACAGGTCTATGAGAGTATCCTGCTGGATACTGGGGACAGCTTCTGTGCTTCCAATGTGAGTCTCACCTTTCCCAAAGAAAAATATCTAGAAGAAAAAGCCTTAAACTGTCCAGTAAGCTAGTGTAGGTATTCATAAATGTTATTCATTAAATATCAGAAAAGAGGAGATCTACTTCTCTGGAAGAGTAAAGAAGCTGAAAATTCCCGTGGAAGGGCAGGTACTCAGTAAAAGAGGAAAAATACTAAGCCGAACAATCACTTCTCCATCAGACACTCACAGTTTTCCAACAGCAGAGAAAACCTTTAACTCTCCCATGTTTGATCCTACTTTGCTATTTTTACCTGTAGTGCTGTTCACTTCTACATTCAGTGAACAAGCTGTAATTTGAGTTGATGTAGGAAAAGATATTTAGGATTAGATGTTCCTCTTGCTGCCCTGAGCTCAATTTTCATCTGATGGTCTGACCTCAAGAAGCAGATCTGTATCATTTTGCTGTCTTTTTGTCTGATGGGCTGAACCTAAAAAAATAAATTTGTACACAAAGTACAGAAGTAAAATCTAAACTGAACTTTTTTTCCTAATGCATTACAAACTCTCTTCTTCCAGACTTCAGTTCTTAAGAACTTATCTTTACAAAACAAAGAGAAAGGCTTGTATAAGCCTAATCCAGAACTCTTGACTTCTGGATACTTTCCTTTGCTACTCTAGTGTCTTCTTAATTTACATCTAATATCCCAAAGGGCTGAAAATGTTTACTATAATTTATATTCATTGTTTAAACACATATTTAATGCTTTTGAATCTGTTGAACTTACCTGTTTTATCCCTGAGAGTGATGCCTGTACAAGTGAATGACAAAACAAGTTTCACAGTAACAAAACCCAAAAGCCATAAAAGTCTTTGAAAAAGTTTTCATCAGACTGGATCAGAAATCAGGCCAGCAACAGAACCAAGAATTACACACATCAGGCAAGAAAAAAAGGCAAGTATATACACCCAAGAATTGAGATACAATTATGGTATTGTCTTAGATGGAGGAGGATGTAAGAGGAGAATTGACAGTCCTCTAAATCTGTCAACCTCATTAAATTTTAATTTGCAAAGAGATAGTCGGGGTTATATTAAAGTGGGTGTAAAATACTGTTTTTCTGATTTAACAATTGCTCTTTTATGCATGATTATAAAAGATGATAATGAATAAGAAACAGGACCTAAGGCCTGGTGGGTTTATTTTGGGAGGGGGGAGGGAAGAGCTGTTTTAGAGAAATCTTTTTTTTAATCCTTTTTCAAACTAAAATAATCTGCAGATTTCAAAATATCACCAAAATGGTCATCAAAGCAGTAAGAGATTGGAGATCTCAGCCAGAGTGTTGTGCAGAGCTGATCAAAACAGCTTTAAAGGATGAAAATATTTTTTATTAAAGAAATATATATTCACAGTATATTTATGTCTGGGGAAAGCTGAAACATTTATTCATGTTTAAAAAAAAATTACTTTTATTTAACATAATATTAATTGCAATATTACTTATCTTAAAATATAACCCAAATACTTCAAATATTGTGTAATATAAAAATACATATTCTGATATTAGAAAACATTTTCATGGTTTCAAAGAAATTTTCAGGTCACCATTTTGAAGGAGCTACATATTGGTTTACCTTTCCGATTTTCACTTTCATCTTAAACATTTCTGAAGATCAGAAATTCTAGGTATGTAGCCAGACATAATTGCCTTAAGTAGGTCATGTGGCCTATAAGGATCAGTACAGCATCAAGAAATAATCAAGGGTACCACAACAGAATGCGGTACAGTTACATATAGGTACGGCTGTTTACTGCTCTTATAAACTTTTTGTGAAAACACAGAACTATATATAAGCTTTCTCACATATGTCTGATATATTTTGTTCATCTCCCTTTAGAACTTCCATAAGATCCCTTACATCAAGGTCTATATTAATTCTGTTTGCCATTACAACACTAAGTATTTATTTAGCAAATCAATATATTATGACAACAGAAGTATCACTGTAGCTCTGTGATTTGTTGCCCAGTGGTGGCTAAATCTTCCTTAACTTCCTTAACTGAGAAATAAATATACTATTGTATCAGCAGAAGAAAGCACAAGATGAACAGCAGCAATATTGAAGGAATCATCCTAAAAGTAAAACCCTGTCATCAGTCAATACCTTTTAACTCATCAGTGATCTTATGTGTTTACAAAATTATTGTTTTTGTGTACTGACTGGCTTTTGTTGTTGTTACAGTGTTTTAAATTTATGCTATTGTCCTGGTTTCGGGAGGGATAGAGTTAATTTCCTTCCTAGTAGCTGGTACAGTGCTGTGTGTTGGATTTAGCATGAGAACAATGTTGATAAC
>NW_008794836.1:3370862-3373468 GCF_000699145.1 Aptenodytes forsteri | reverse complement strand
TTATTATTATTATTATTATTATTATTATTATTATTTTCCCTTCCTTTTCTGTCCTATTAAACTGTCTTTATCTCAACCCATGAGTTTTACTCTTTTTATTTTTTTTCTCGATTCTCTCCCCCATCCCACTGTGTGTGTGGGGGGAGTGAGGAAACGGTTGTGTGGTGTTTAGCTGCCTGCTGGGTTAAACCACAACAGCTACTCAAAGCCTGTACTTGTCACAATAGAATCAAGTTCATGCTTGACACTAAATGCCAGGCACGAAAGTAGAAATAACATGGATTAATATATACCTTATGATCACTTGAACTTCAAACACACATAGTCATGTCAAAAGTGTATACCATGGAGCTCCTTATCTGTTATAACACAGTGTAATTTACTCTTCTAATTCACTTTGAACATCATGGGCTTTGTTTGTAAAGTACGATCTCCAAAACACAATGCTACAAAAATCAAATAGTAGTTCCGTATGAGTTTTTCAACACATGGTAGTATACACAATGCAGTAATACTTTCTCATATTGAATATATTCTTTGGGGATTAAAGGAATAATAGGCAAAATTTACCTTCTTGATAAATACGACAGTCACATTTTACGTCACTAATTCAGAATGAGGTATATGAAGATACTCTTTGATACTGGCTCAATTGCAAATTCTGTTTATTATCAGTAAGACCTCTCCTCATCACTTCAAAACACTGAAACAAAACCAGACCTGGAAACAACTCCATGCAAATCTATTCTTCCACTTCCCCTAAATCTATCTAAAAGAGTGATTACACAGTAAAAATAAAATCAAAACTGTGATAGAGAAACTTTTACCCCAAAATGAAAGGAGCTGGGGATTTTATGAGGTCTGTTAGAACTGAGAGCATTGTATCCAATTTCATGTGGACCACTCTGAGATCTTCTATAAAGAAAGCAATCTAGGGAGATAGAAAGTGAAGTTATAGCTATAGCTGCCATCACCTGACATTCAAAACCCAGTAAAATTGGCAGGTATGAAGAGATTCCTGTGATTGTTTGAGAGCGCCTCATGCCCATACCTCTCAAAGATGCAAAATAATTTCTGTGAAAGTAGTTGCTGCCTGCTACCACCTGTTTTTGAGCTCCTCTCTGAAAGGCAACAGCTTAGGACACTTGCAGACTCCAGAATTCAGATTTGGCAGCTAGTGTCTTCTGCATGGGCAAAGTCTGGGCACCTGCTGAATTCCCCATCTTGTGAACATGAAAGGTTGCAGCCCCTCACTCCTGTCTCCTCGAGTTTGAAACTACTGGGAGCTAGGAGAGAGAAGCTTCTGTCTTTCACAAAAGCAAGGTGTTTCCAGCTCACCTGATGAGGGACATTTTGCTTTCTTGACAACACACCTGCCAACTGAAAATCATTAGAAAAATTAAAAATAAAAAAAATCAGTGTGAAAAAGGAACATAACGTAGAAAAAGAAAAAAAAAATAGAAAGGATAATTGGCAGATATGTATTACACCAACGCTTACTCTCAGAGTTCCACATCTGATACCTTTCACCACCAATAACTTCTTTTCTCCACACAACATTTCAAACAGCACAATATATTTATTCAACACTTCCCTGTATGTCCAATGAGAAATAATGGCGTTACAAATTCATATACCACAGGGACATTATTTATACCAATAAGGATCTATCTGGTAACAATGCCAAAGGATCTACGTAAGAGCAAGAACAACATTTTTTTTTTTTAATTCCAGTTCATAACTAAATATAGATGTGCCCTATATGTCTGGTGCTGGTTCTATATTATCCTTGTGAGCTTCAGTGAGCATCTCTGGTGTCTCAGTGTCAGTGAATCCCTGCTGCATTACAGCATTCTGCTGTCCTGCCTGGGTTCTGTGGTCTTCTAAGGTAAACTGCTAGAAAACTTTTATGGATTAGAGGTGACTTCAGAGCAGCTCTGAATGACAACCTGCTGTCTAGTCCAATTCACCAAATAAAAGTGAATCTTTTCTACTCTTTTTTGGGTTTGATTACTGACAAGTGTGAAGGTGAAGTCCTGATTTGAAGGAAAGTGCATTCTAAGGAAGAAGAGATCATAATAGGAAAACCTGAAAAGATTAGGTAGATATTTTTACCTGAGTAAGAACCAGTCAAAGACATTAAGGGACCGTACCAAACAGTCTATAGCACGTATGAGCTAGAAAACTTTGAACTACCACTTTTTTTAAAAAAACATTTTTATGGGAAAGAGAGCAAAAGGGAAAATGCAATAAAAATTCTCTTTAATCACTTTTCTCCAAATCTCTCCTACTAAGACTACATCTTACAGAAATTGTGAGGGTCCCATTACACAACTTCAGTCATAGGCTTGCCAAGCTGGTGAAGAGGGCTTTAAGCTAAAGTTGCCGGGGAAGGGGAGCCTCAATCCATCCCACTCCTATCAGTTTGATGCCAGGACCAGCAATAGATGCCCAGAGCCTGGAGAAGGAACACAGGGCAGCAGGAGAGCGCCTGAAGAGCAGCACAAAGGAACCCCAGCCAGTAAGACAGCTTCATCGGGGGCCCAACTTAAATGCCTCTATGCAAATGTACGTAGCATGGGGAATAAACAAGAGGAGTTAGAGAC
>NW_008794836.1:3360931-3370168 GCF_000699145.1 Aptenodytes forsteri | reverse complement strand
ATCCATCCGCAGGGCCTGAGGGAAGTGGTGGATGAAATTGTTAAACCACTATCCATCATATTTGAGAAGTCGTGGCAGTCCGGTGAAGTTCCCACTGACTGGAAAAGAGGAAACATAACCCCCATTTTTAAAAAGAGAAAAGAGGAAGACCCAGGGAACTACAGGCTAGTCAATCTCACCTCTGTGCCCAGCAAGATCATAGAGCAGATCCTCCTGGAAACTATGTTAAGGACATGGAAAATAAGGAGGTGACTGGTGACAGCCAACATGGCTTCACTAAGTGCAAATTATGCCTGACAAATTTGGTGGCCTTCTACGACGGGGTTACAGCATTGGTGGATAAGGGAAGAGCAACTGACATCTACCCAGACTTGTGCAAAGCATTTGACACTGTCCTGCATGACATCCTAGTCTCTAAATTGGAGACACATTGATTTGACGGATGGACCACTCGGTGGATAAGGAATTGGCTGGATGGTCGCACTCAAAGAGTTGCTGTCAATGGCTCAATGTCCAAGTGGAGACCAGTGGCAAGTGGCATTCCTCGGGGTCAGTATTGGGACCAGCACCGTTTAACATCTTTGTTGGCAACATGGACAGTGGGTTGAGTGCACCCTCAGCGAGTTTGCCGGCAACACCAAGCTGTGTGGTGTGATCGACATGCTGGAGGGAAGGGGCGCCATCCAGAGGAACCTCATGACGTTCAACAAGGCCAAGTGCAAGGTCCTGCATATGGGTCAGGGCAATCCCAAGCACAAATACAGGCTGGGTGAAGAATGGATTGAGAGCAGCCTTGAAGAGAAGGACTTGGGGGCACTGATGGATGAGAACCTCAACATGACCCGGCGATGTGCACTTGCAGCCCAGAAAGCCAATCGTATCCTGGGCTGCATCAAAAGAAGCGTGACCAGCAGGTCGAGGGAGGTGATTCTGCTCCTCTACTCCACTCTCGTGAGACCCCACCTGGAGTACTGTGTCCAACTCTGGGGCCCCCAACATAACAAGGACATGGATCTGTTGGAGCAAGTCCAGAGGAGGGCCACGAAGATGATCAGGCTCCGGGGAGACCTTATAGCAGCCTTCCAGTACCTGAAGGGGGCCTGCAAGAAAGCTGGCGAGGGACTTTTTACAAGGGCGTGTAATGATAGGACAAGGGGTAATGGCTTTAAACTGAAAGAGGGTAGATTCAGACTAGATATAAAGAAGAAATTCTTCACTATGAGGGTGGTGAGGCACTGGAACAGGTTGCCCAGAGAAGTTGTGAATGCCCCATCCGTGGAAGTGTTCAAAGCCAGGCTGGATGGGGTTCTGAGCAACCTGGTCTAGTGGAAGATGTCCCTGCCCATGGCAGGGGGGTTGGAACCAGATGATCTTTAAGGTCCCTCCCAACCCAATCCATTCTATGATTCTATAAAAATGTGTGATCTTAACATATTATTTGAAAAGACTCTTACACAACAAGAATCTTGGACTTGCATAACCCTTTTTCTAGAGCTGCTGCTTCTCAGTGATTCCTAGGTTTTGCTTCTCTGTGTAGAAAGGTCCTCCTCCACGAATTAGTTTTTACTGCATTGCAGTCTTTTCCCTTTTGGTCTTAATGATGAAAAGAGGTTTTTGCTCTATCTGATATTTCTACTTTGTATTTCCAGTAACTTGAATCTAAAACAGGCATTAAAAATGCCACATGGGCTCATACCATTCTTCCTGAAAAAAGTTTAACAAGTAACTGACTGGAAATATCCTTGCTGCTTTAACTACTTTGTATGTTATTTAATTCCAAACCAGGAAACCGTGTCTAGCTTTTCAGAGGAAGATTACAAAGGTTAAGTCTGTTGCTGGAACTGTCCAAAGGTTTTTGGTTTTGCAAGTATAAATCTTTATGTTTTTCTGTTTATACTGAAGGAAGCACTGATTTACACATGGATTTTTAGTTTCTTACTTTAAACAAACCTTTCTGCATAAACATGGCTTCTTTTTGCCCACTTGGACAACAGCCAAAGCCATACACGAAAATGTCAGTTCTTTAAACTAAGTGTATTACAGTATCCAAAACAACAATAGTCAGACTAGCTGTATACCAACAAATCTGCTTCTAAAAGTATAAAACTAGGTTAAGGGTTAAGTTAGGTACAGCAAAGGAAAAAGCAATTAAAACAAACTTATTAACAGTCTCAGTGGTTTCTCCTGTTGGTTGCCCTCTTAACTTCTTCTGGTGGAACCTAATATACAATGTACAGGACTGAGCAGGTAACACTGGCTCATTCTTGCAACTGCTTTTCAGCTGAAAAATCCTAAACCTTTTTAGAGTTATCAGAAAATCCTAAGAAAGCCTAAGGGAGCTGGAGGATCACGTCCTTAGATCAGGGGCTTTCATTTGCACAGATGCTAGTGCCACGACAAGAGTTTTCAGATTCTGAGACCTCTTAAAACCTTAATGACTGGAGATTACATGAGCTGCCAGTCCTGCTTTGTCATTTTTCTGTTCTAGAAAATGCCACAAAAGGTGCTGCTTTGGCTTCTCCTTAGCTTATAGCATCTTCTTAATTCTGTGCTCTTCCTTTGCATCCTTATTACTAAATCAAAATACTGCTCATTTTGATTTTCCTTTCATCTTCATTTCCTGGGTGCTCAAGTGTCATGTCTGGATCTTTCTAAATTTATAAGGATCTGAAAAAGTGTTAGATAAAGAATGAAAATAATCAGGGACAAATGAAGGAGATCTACCTATATCATTTCCACAAAGTAGTCGCTTTATTTCTGTGTGAAAATAGGACCATTGCTGTAATTTTTATAATTTTTGGTGAAGATCTATGTCAGGGCCTGCAGGTGCACATGAAAGCTAGAGAAATTGTGGTATATGTTATGTAAGGTTGTTGTTTTGTTTAAAAAACAAACCAAAACAAAATCAATTAAAGTTTAAGTAGGTTTGTCTATCCATGTCACAGCCTTAGATAGGGGATCATTCTTAATAAGAAATGGCATTCTAAATCCTGGACATATCTGGGATAAATTTTTTTTTCTGGGCAGTGAAGAGATTCCATCAATAAATGTAAAAGATGTTCAAGGTATCAGAACAACGTACCAGCAAATGGCCTGGTTCAAAGTACAGAGGCCTTCTTGAAGAATTTAATCTACTAATCATTTTCATTGATTGACTAGAAATTTCCCTTGCATAAGGAAGAGTAGGGAATATCAGGGAGAACATCAGTAAAATGCTGAAATAAATAATGGGGGACCAGAAACTGTAGACTGATTCTGCTCTTCAGCACCTAAACTATAACAGTCTTTGTGGGAAAAGGTGGAAGGAGGGGAAAGAGAACAAACCTTAATCCAGAAGAGTTTGTCATGGAGAACTTAACTAATTTGTAATTAGGCTCTTTATAACATCAATAGGATCCTTCTCTCCTTCCCACCCTCTCAGCACACAGGCACACACCCAGAAAAAAGCGCCAAACAAACCCCCAAGTCCCCACCTATTCTGAGACAGGGCTAAGCAAATGGACGTTGCTGTTTGCTGACTTGATCACTAAGATCTTTTGCATATTAAAAAGGCCACATAGCTTGACAGTGAGGTCGGTGGAAAGGACAGAAAGTCCTTGTTTAGCTTACTCATAGAACAGCAGTCTGTGAACAAACATGAAAACAAAGAATAGATAATAAACAGACCATTCCTGGAATCAGTCCAGAAAAAGGTAACTCATGAAACATTACAAGTGTACCTCAAAAAGAGTGTGACTCCAGAAGGTGTCTAGAATTTCAAAGGTATTATCCTGAAACATTTAATGTTTATTTCATATATTTAACAGTTTTTCTTTTCTTTTACATTCTACTGCTGTGGTAGCCACCTGGGAATTTTTCTAGTGATCTTCCTCTCCTCCCAGTAGGCCAGGTGTCCTTCAGAGCAATGAGGTCATGCCCATGAATGAATACTCCATTTTCAAGTCAGGAAAAGATTATCTCAAGCTTCTTGTATGCAGGGACCCTTTAGAGAGAGTGCCAGATTTCTGGTTCATTTCCTCAGCCTGCAGGTGCTACTACTCAGACTTCACTCATTCACTGTACTGGATGCCTCTTCAAGCCAGGTACACGGAGATGTTGTTGCTCCTGGAATTGCAGTAGAAAACTGCATTCCCCAAAATTTTCTCTCCACAGATTTGCCAAAATTAACGTCTGATGAGCTGACTGTACACCAGGGAATTGCCCTTAACGTGGTAAAGTGTGCAGACAGCCTGAAGTGGTCTATGAAGAAAATGAAGAGTTATGTTTCAGATGGGATACTATTAAGTGTGATGTATTTTCTGGAGACTAAATGACAGGGAAAATGTGCAGAAAGGCTGGGAAGGCTGACAATAGGGAAAACAATGGTGAAAATAGCAAAAGAGGTGATACGTATCCAAGATCCAAGAGAATCAATGCTTCTTAAAAACCTGTACTACCCACCTCCCCTCTGTTACAGAGCTTTGTTTCCTAAATTTGGTGCAGCATTATTTGGCACATAACAATAATGTAAATTACTGATACTGCTTACTACCTGGCTGCTCGATACAGATTTTACAGAGGATGAAGCTAAAAATCTCACCGGGGAGAAATTGCTTCAGCGTTTCTGAATAGTAACATATTCAGAAATCAGGAACTGAATGTGAAAAAGAAATACACACTTTCTGCAGGTCCCCTTTTCTGTGGTTACTGTTAGCAAGGGTCCTCTGAGAATAACTCATTGAATTAGAATGATGAGTGTTCACTTATTAAGAAAACTATGGAATTTCATTATTACGTCAATATATTCATGCTGCTGCAGAAATGCATGTATGTGTCAGGGCTTCTTTATTAGTCATCTTTTAAAGGATTTAAATTTAACATGTTTGTGATTAAACTAAAGCAAAAATATGCTTTGTGAAAAACTTTGTTTTAAAAGCTTCTAGTTGGGAACTCATTGATTTGATTCTAATTGAGAAAAATAAGATACATATTAATATTGAAGAATAAATAAGAAGCCAGAGCTGAGTGGTTTCTTTTTCCCTCCTTCTGCCATCTCCAGATTTTTACGTATCTAAATAATATCACTATTAACCCAATAAATCCAGTATGAAAAATGTTCAGAGCACTAAGTGACTATCTTAAGCCCTAGTTTGCATGCACTGGCTACCACTGAGGAGACTGAACTATTAAAAGTTATGAAGGAAGTGGGTATTATTTGTACACTCACATCTAAATCCCTAATAAACAGTCATGAGCAGGGATTGAGGTGTTTAAATTACTGCAAATTGTAATCAAATTTTTAATCCATGATTAATTGCATCTTAAATATTACAGCTGCAAACCCATAGTTCTAATTTAAACTTAAATTGAAAATAAATATTTTCAGCGGTTTGGAACACAGAATAAGACTCAATATTCAGTACTCTAAGCATCTAGTCCAGCCAGATCCTGTAGAGAGTAACCATTTAAAATCATCCTAAATAATTAGGGAGGCAGTTATACATATGCTATACTGTGGAATTACTTCCAGTGACAATAGTGAGGTTTGTAACAGGGTTAAACCATTAATATGTACCGAAAAGTATACACTTAGGTTATAGACACTTCATCAGTAAAGCCAAGCAAAAGCAAAACTGTCTCACGGTTTAACCTTAATTTGCAATCGTTCAAACAATGACAAATGAGCAGCTGAGCACCATGTTTCTACAGAATGGCCAGATTATAGCAGGATTATGCCACGAATCTGAGAGCCTCAGGTTCTTGGGTGCCGTGCAGTGCAGTCTCTGCTGGCTACTTCTACTCTGCATAATTAGGACCAATCGCAGTTACAGGATTTGGGATGGACTGTTTTCAGAAGAACTTAATCTTTTTATTTTCACTGGACCTCAATATAGAGTTCCTAAGAACTTCCACATGAAGGACACAGGAGAGTTCTGATGTTCATTTACTGGACAAAGCAATAAGACACATGCCACCTATCTAGAGATCATCAATGCTGCATTGAACCAGTAGCACCAGATATCAGTAATGAATCCAAATATATACACACATACATTGTGTCTATGTATAAATATACTGTATATACTACATATATATACACACATGTATTGTGTATATATTGTGTCACTATATTTCATAAACATATATACATATATTTTATACACATATGGGCACAGTGCCTCCCGTTGAACACTTTATGCACTACATATACGCAGAACAAATACTGAATATCAATTCAGCATGATCCTGTAACACCTACATGAACAAGGAAATGCAGCAAACCTTGTGCTACAAGCAAAGTCATGAAGCCATGACTTTCAAACTTTTAAGAAAGAGTTTGACATCACAATTAGAAGGCTCCTAAGGCAGAGAAGTAGTAAGAAAGTTCTTGCAAATGTGCAAGTGTAACCTGGCAAACACAGGTTTGCAGTTCAAGAAAGGAATATGGACTAGAAGAATATTCAGTAGATGCTCAGATTCAAGAACAATGGAATGCGGCTACAGAACTGGGAAGGAAATGTTCCTGGAGGTTTTGTGTTGAATTAACCCTGACACTGGAGAGGTAGGTCACCAACATGAAAGTTATTTGAGCATGGGAGAGAAAAGCTAGCATTAACTATGAAGATGCCCTAGGACTCCATGTAGTCCAAGGCTGGCAAGCTGATTTTAGTTTAGAAATTAGCTTTAGGACATGCATAATAAGACAGCAGCATTTTTAGAATAAGGAAATGCCTTTGGTCAGTTCAGACAGATCATCTGTCTATTTAATGCTTTATTAAAAACTTTATCGTCTTCAAGTCCTTACTGCCAATTAGTGTCAATTAACATGAATTTAATCAGCCGCCTTCTGCTCTCAGTACAATGCAGAAAAAGTAATGTAATTCTAGTAATTTCAATGTGATTTATATCAGCATAAATGAGACAAGAATGAGCCTTAATAGGTGCACATTTAAGTGTGTGTTCTTAAACCACAGTTTATAACGTGCCCCAACACAGGTAAAAAAATTCCTATGGGGCACGTTTGTGATCATAAGCTAGTCTTTTACTCTAAGTTAGTCCAAATGATTAGCTTTTCAGGCAGAGCCTTGCAGGCAACTCTTAAGAGGGTAATATTATACAGTAGCTTTAACTATGAGTAAACTAAATATAGAATTGCATTAGTAATTCTGAAAATATATCTATAGTTTGCTTAAACTATCCAATCATGTCTCATAAAATAAAAGAAAAAAGAACTCAGTGGGGATATTACAATAGTGGTGGTGGCATGGCAAGGGTCACCTGACTGGAGATTTGCAAGATGAGGTGCTTACAAAGTAGATAACCTAGAAATCTAAAATTTTTGTACTGGAACTTTTAAATGAAAAAAACCCAGCCTTAGAAAACCTTGGGAAACATCAATAATCTGCTTTCAATACAAATATATTTACTTCACAAATTTAAAAGGGGATGCAAAAAGAAAAGCCTTTTGTTTTAAACACCTATTTTAGCAAACCTCAGTTCAGTTAAAATTCTTCCTTGTATTTTTCATGTAGTCCTCAGTATTTCACAATCTCTCTCTGAGGAAATCTTGGTGTTCAGTCCATAAAAAGGAAAAAATGCGACAGGAATGACAGAAACTATTGGAGAAAATAATGAATCAGGAAAACAGAAAAAATATCCAAGGAAATGAAAAGAAAGTCAAAAGTTATGATAAGAAAACAAACTTTGCAAATATTACAGGCCTGTGTGAAATACACTACAGAATTAGGATACTATCAACAAAAATCTAGCCCTAAGTGTGCTTCATTAAATGATATCGATCTGTGAAAAAGGTAGCTTAAAGGTACCAGAGAATTAGCAACATAAAGACAAATATGGAAAAACATATATGAAGAGAATGTATCTAAAAGAAAGATAAACTATAAAAACATACAAAGAAAGTAATGGTTGCAACATCAAGGAATCCAAAACCAGGAAAAGAAAGGACTGAAGTGACCTATGGCATTGCTGATTTACTGTTTCAGAAAAGGCATTTTCATACAGCTTTTAGTTTTTTGTATATATATACATACACACACACACATATCATCCAGGCACCTGTTGAAAGATATTTAACTGAATGAAGTTGCTTTCTCTATGTCCTCTGTGTCATTCATTGCAGCAGCTGAAAGCTGTATTATAAGCATGATGGTGTTAGAAAGGCTGGTAGCATGGTTAAATCAGCTGAATCCTCTCTTGCAGTACTGGATTCTGCTCCAAACTCTCCCTCAAAATGTGTATGCAATGCCGGGCAAGTCAATTAAAATCAAACTTTTTTCCATAGCTGTTCACAAATTGTGTGCTTGAATACCTACTTTGGGGCATCTTGATGCAATCTACAAAAGGTAACTGTAACTGAAACCAATAGGATGTCTGCTTTCAGCATGCAAATTGCAAAGGACTCTGAAATTACAAACTCTAGGTGCCCCAAGTAATAGGCAGCTCCTTAAACAGTCTATGCAACAGTTTCCTATGTAGCTCAGAGGTGTTAAGTGCAGGTACAGTCATTACTATGTTTGAAGCATCTGCATATTTTGTAAAGACTGTTAGAGAAGTGACACAAGAAAAATAAGACTATATTTCATGTGGACTTTGTATACAGTATTAAGTAGAATGAGACTGAATACTAAATGAAAATGTTGCATGAGAAAAAGTGAATGTGACCACGTCCTTAAAAATGGTAGCCTACTGTGCACTTACAACCAAAGCAAAGATGCAAGAACAGCTGTCATGCTTCTAACATTAATTAGGATCACTTGACTTTCCAGCTTTGGCACTTCCTTATATAATTCTGAAAGTATTAATTTCCCAATAAATTAAATCCGATTAAAACAGAGAAATTCTAAAAGGAAAAAAACTATCTCATTCCTCTCTATTTTTCTGTTAGCAATTTGATGGCTCAGAGCCTTTCAACCAAGAGACTAGACTATTATTACATTGGTAAATGGTAACAACAGGCAGGAACACACCAACTGTCAGCAGAGAGGAGACACACACATTTTCCTACTGAAATTAAAAGTTATTTGTTGCTCAACAAAGAACTGCCAAGATTCATACAATCATAGAATCATAGAATAGTTTGGGTTGGAAGGGACCTCTAAAGGTCATCTAGTCCAACCCCCCTGCCATGGGCAGGGACATCTTCAACTACATCAGGTTGCTCAGAGCCCCATCCAGCCTGACCTTGGATGTTTCCAGGGATGGGGCATCCACCACCTCTCTGGGCAACCTGTGCCAGTG
>NW_008794836.1:3353696-3360890 GCF_000699145.1 Aptenodytes forsteri | reverse complement strand
TGCTGCCATCTTTTTTATAAGCCCCCTTTAAGAACTGATAGGCTGCAAGAAGGTCTCCCCGAAGCCTTCTCTTCTCCAGGCTGAACAACCCCAACTCTCTCAGCCTTTCTTCATAGGAGGGGTGTTCCATCCCACTGATCATTTTTGTGACCCTCCTCTGGACCCGCTCCAACAGGTCCATGTCTTTCTTATGTTGAGGGGTCCAGAGCTGGATGCAGTCCTCCAGGTGGGGTCTCACCAGAGCAGAGTAGAGGGGCAGAATCACTTCCCTTGACCTGCTGGCCATGCTTCTTTTGATTCAGTAATTCTTGGATTAATCCTAGGCTACGAATGGGACTAAGTGAGTTTTAAAGCCACCACCTTTCTTTCCTCATGGGAAAGATAACTGGGGAGTTGGGGGAAGTGAGAAGTTTTAGAATAAATTCAAAAAAACTGGACTCTTTCCATCAGTCTTCCTTAATAAAATACATAATAAATTGAAGAAAATGTGTTGGAAAGATTCTGGAGAAACTTCTGTCTTGATGGCAGTATATTTTAGTGGAAAACAGAAATAATTCAAGCAGGGTTTCACTGAAGCTATAGTTCAGGTACTTAACACTCCTGTTCTTCTTCAGAGACCAGGCTGTCCGGAGAGATTTATCTGTAACAGTTAAAGTAGAAAAGTTTCAACGATAAGTGTACCTTATCCACTGGCAGTACTACTAGTCCTAGCTATGATCACCAAATTTTGTGAAGAGCTCAACTCCCATTTACAAGCATAAATGAAATAACCAGATGCCCAGAATTACCCAGTATTCATCAACTTTTTTTGGCTGCCATGCTCAAATATTTGACAGTGAACATCTCAGGGTGACAAAATTCTATTCTTGGCTGCATAAATCTATGAAGAAAGTAAATTCATTTAAATTTACACAGCTGTAACAAGAGTAAAGAGAAACAAGATTACAGCCTGTCAAAGAAAGAATAAAATTAAATACAGTCTGAGACAGGCATCTGAAGAGCGCATCAAAGAAAGGGGTTGTTTAGCAACACTAATGGGGAAAGTATTAGATTGTTAAAAAAAGACTAGACTGTCTAAAGAACTGGCTAAGTTACAAAAACACAGTAGACATTCTAAGGAATGTTCAGGGTCTAGCTTCACATCGTTAGGTGTTGCTAAGTGATTTTCTTTTTGTTCCATTGTGAATTGAAAAGGACAAAATATTTAAAGTGCTCATTGATTTACTGATTTAGCATTAATCAAGCTGTCCCACATGCAATAAACTAAACAGCCTCCTCCTGGGTCAGCAACAGAAAAAAAATATTTAAAAAAACCCTAAAATAATGAAAAACAGAGAAAGACCATTCCAGTGGGATTAACAGAAAGAAGGAAGCATCAGAGTCACTGAGATCATCTCACTACATAAAACCTACCTGGTATTTACTCTGTTCAGGAATGGATGCAAGCTAAAACTCTCAGGGATGTATCCTTGATGATTTCTGAAGATCTTCCTGCTTGGTTGCCACAATAACCTATGTCAGCCCCCTTATTTTTTTTTTAAATATAGTATTTCTGGAGTCTCAAGTTTCAGTTTTCTACTCTGCTATGTGCTGCTGCAATCTACCCCTTTTCCAGAGACAAGTACTCTTTAATAGTATTGGAGTTGTTTTTAAGGCTATTTTATTGAGAAGTTTGCTTTGTTATGGACTCTAATATCTTCAAGGATCATAAAAATAACTACTTCAAGTCCTGCTGCTTTATTACTTTTCTCCATTTTTCTTTACTAAACTCATGACTAAATGCAAAACTCTACTAAATTTTATGATGATTAAAATATAATGGTCCTGTCAAACTATTTTTGATCAATTCACTGTTCTGTTAAAATTGATCTCTTTGGTTTGCAATGCAGCAGGATAAGTATTTAACCTTTTAACCTCCAATCTAAAATACGCACATGAAAATGCTAAATATAAAATCATTAAGTATCAGGTATATTTATTTTCTTTTCTTCTAAGTCTGTACATCAAGCATTTTTTTAGTAATTCATATCATTCACCCACAAAAGTCCACCACATGCTTCAAAATAAGTTCTTGGAATAGTGGAGAAGAATAAAAAACCTGGCAGTGTTTGTTTGAGTCTTGAACAGGCATGAGCTCAACAGTAAAATTTCCAAGTGGAAACTCTTATTTATTGCCTTCATTCTGTGTGGCCTTGGCAGCTGTATAGCTTAGGAAGGTTTCATAAAGCAGAGTAATCAGAATATTTTTGGAATATGGTTGATAGCATTATTAACAAGCTTGCTAGGTCTGTTTTCTGTACCCACTGCCAAATCGATCTGTAGTAGAACCATGACTGTAACCAATTTCTTACGGTTAACAACTAATCCTGAATGAATCAGTACAACACAGCCCATTAAATTCTTAATTATACATATGTACATATATTTAAATAGACCTAGATGTAGCCCATATTTTCACTGTATTAAAGTGGGGGAAGACACTGAGTGCTGAGTGATGCTAAGACAGTATATGAGCCCTGCTCACAGCTTAGTATGGTTGGTTTAGAAAGCCTGAAGTGTTTCTTCTTTTATGGCCTCTGATTCTCACATCCTTTTTTATTAAACATGTAGCTCTGTCAAGCCTGTGACATGTAACTCAGGTAGACATATTATAAAAATCACAGGGTGAAATCAGCACTTCTTGGCTATCTGAATACAACAAATATGGGAACTGACTATTTTAGCTGATGTACACGTCGATCTGCCTTACAGAATGTTACTGAATTGGATAAACACCACCACTGCATGCCAGAGAACATCATGGTTTACTACCAAAGCAGAAAATAATTATGTTTTTAATGTAAAAAATACCCTGAGTTCTACCATTCTTATTAGACACTCTGATAAGCATGCCTCTTACATTACAGCTATATTAAAAAAAAAAAAAATCCAAGTTCATTCTCTTCTCTGCACCCAGCTTATGAAAGTGTTTACTTTGCTTTTTTGTATTTACATATATCCCATTCTCCTTGTTTCTGTGATAAAACTTTTATAGGCAATAAATTATAAATCACATTTATGTATAATTTATTATTTTAAATACATATTTACAGTATAGATTTTGCTTTCTAGACGTACACTTTTAGGTCAGCAAGATTGTCTTAATAATAAACCTTACAGAAATCTCTAGGACTTCATAAACATACTTTTTCATTATTTCCCAGCACTTTGAACACCTCCCTAACATACTTGCCCTTCTTCGGTCAGAAAATTATAATGTTTTCTAGATGCACACACACATCTATGCCGGTACCCGTCAGATATCTTCTGTACTGATTTCTGTATTAGAGCCAGGAAAGATTTAGCTATCTTGAAACACAGAAGTCTTAATTCTAATACAGAATAATTCAGAGCTGTTCTGGAAATGGATTAGTTTATCAAGTAGGTTTATTTCATTCCTACAGTTAAAAGGCCACATTATCATTTCAGTCATTACAAAATGAAAGGCATTTCTTTATTCCAGAATTATCTGGACTTACACAGATGCATTTTAGATTAGAATTTGATTATATCACCTTACATCTTCCAAACACCTCTCAGAGCAAAATGCAGGTGGTCTACTGAAATTAATCTGCCCTGGGAAAAATAACATATAACCTTTTTCAATAAAGACAAATCCCTACAGGCACCAGTTTGATTCAAATTCCTTTCAACTTTCCTAAAAGCATAGTGTCCAGGTTACCCTGGAACTCAGCTATGGCTTTTTCTCAGGACTGAATTTTTTCCTCCATGAAATTTAATCTTATAAACAATCTTCTTATGTTGGGTTTTTTTTTCCCAAATTTGAAAGTATACACAGAATAGAAAATGTATTCTGCAGATAATTACAAGTTTATGGAAAACTCTGCTAGTAATGTGGAGAGACAGACAAGATGAGGCAATAATTTACTATTAATTACAAGAAATATCCAACCTTTATACCAATTTTTTTGCCAATACTTTACAAAGAGGCAAGTACTGTATCCTCCTCTAACAAATTACATCTAAACAATAGATGACAAGAAGTTTTGAGAAAAAAAGAGGGCATAAAAAATGAATGGATCATGTTGGAAGTATAGAATAAATTTTGGAGAGGATGTCAAATTTTTTTACACTTCTCCCACATAATTAGGGATCTCTTTATTGTCATAGATACAATGTCTTACTCTGTCTTTGCAAAAGGAAAATAAAAACATATTTTAAAACCTTTTTTTTCCTACAAAAAAGCTTGCACATGTTCATGTAACCATTGTTAAAATAATACGTTTTCTCGTATTTGTTAGCTGAAGCGTCAAATGACTAACACAATCCATTTTGATGAGTCACTGCACAATGTGTGAACTGGCAAATGTGAAAACATTCCCAGAACTAAAATTACAATTTGCATTCTCAGGGGCAAGTGTTTTGCAGCTAATTAGTATTGTGGGTAGTGAAAAAAACCCACACCAAACTCCTCATAGCTCATTCAAACTCTATTTACATCTTTTAAATACCTTCCAATCAGCCAAAAGTATTTGGCACATATTTGCAGCCTGTATGCACAAGAAGGGTTCAAAACAAGCTCTGACTGAAATCGCACAGCTAAGTAACTGAGTTCGTTTGTTGCAAGCTCTCTGAGGAAGAGGCAATGACTAATAGCAAAGCTGTGCTGGTGTGTCATTGCATGCAGCAAATAGGCAAAAATACTTGAGCGCTTCTAAGATTCATAGCTGGGCAACAGAGATTTTGGTACTAGGTTCTATTTTCTCTCCAAGTTCTGGTTCAGGAATCAACCACTTTCTTCACATTCTGGAACTGCACTACCTTTGGAATTTACTGCAGGGTTTGTTTTTTTTTCATCCTTCTCTTCCCTTTTATGGCAAGAGTATTCTCTAGTGGGAACAGAGCTCTGAAGAAGATCATCTGTATCCTTCAACTCATTCTTCACTGACTTTCCCCTGCAGTTAGAAATGAGATTTGTCCCTCCTGTTTTCTCCCCACTTTTCTTTTCTTCTTACTTTCCTTCACAGCTAATGAAAAGAAAGCAGAAAAGTTTAGTGATGACAAAACTTTTGAAAAGGAAAGTAGGTTGGAGTAGGATTTGCCCATTATTAAATTACCCAGAGAACCCAAATATTCCTAAACACAAAAGGTCATCACAGTTGTAGAGGGAAAAAAATGCAGCTTGCACATCAAGCCATGAAAAGCAACTGTTGAGGTTTCCTTTTCAGTCTTGTCACCTGGAAGAGAAAATTATTCCCTTTATTTTGCGGAACAGACAGGAGGCAAACAGCACATGCCATTGCTGACTGAACTGCAAAATGAAAATTGACAAATCCTGGAGGAGGAAGCTACTATTATAAAGCCAGGCACGGCTGCTAATGCTGCCTTGACTTCCTCAACTGATACCTGCTGTTGCTGCTCAACAGCCCCTGAGGCCCAAGTGACATTACTCTGGATTCTAAGACAAGCCAAGAAAGGGAATGGTATTTTTGTCAGAAAAAAAACAGAAAAAAAGAGACTGATACAGAAGACTAGCCACCATTGTAGGTTTTGCACTGTGAAAAAGAAGCAGAGGAAGGGGACTGTGTTAAAACTCAGAATGCTTCTTGAAAATAACAACAATACTATTCACGACAGTTAAATGAAGAAAGAAAGATGTGAGGAAGTTAAGATCAGGGCTGAAAAAACAGAAGTTAAATATAACAGTGGTCCCTGATATTTTTCCCTTCTTAATTTCTCATAAAAATAATAATAATTATTATTGAAAGAAGTGGTCTTACTCTCTGCAGAGAAATAAAACAAAAACTGCAAACTTAAATCCTTTTCCAATTCCCCTTGAAGCACTGCAACCATGCCACTAATTCTAAAGGGCACTTTGTGGACTTATTCTATGACTATATATATGTATGTACACATATATATATGTCCACACCCATCCACACATATATAAGTACATATGCATTGGTGCACATACACATATAGCAAAAGAATCTATTAATTATCTATTAATAGAATCTATTAATTAATTATTCAGAATGGAAAGAGTGCTTTAAGATATCTGGATATTTTAAGAAAAAAAAG
Source organism: Aptenodytes forsteri (assembly GCF_000699145.1). Classification (NCBI taxonomy): domain Eukaryota; kingdom Metazoa; phylum Chordata; class Aves; order Sphenisciformes; family Spheniscidae; genus Aptenodytes; species Aptenodytes forsteri. Next base: position 3,354,809 of record NW_008794836.1, on the reverse strand, counting down.
AAGGAATGGTATCTCATAATTCATGCCTCTAACACTTATCCTCTATTGTCACGGAGTGGTTTGATTTGGGGAAGAGCAAACACTTCTCCAAAGCTTAAGAGTATGATTATACAAGTATCCTAAATTTCTTATGCTCTACCTGGGTTGGCTTTAGATTAAAAATCCAAGCTGGCCTTCTAACTGTAACTTGCAATAGATCATTGTGAAAGAGAAGCATGAAAAGCACAGCCATGCAAGCTAGGATTGGCATGTTTAGACTTCCTCTTGCTCTCAAGGGTATGAGGAACAGACCTGAAGCATTAATATTCTGTCTGTGAATGTGCAAAGCTCAGTTTTTGCTGAATTCACAAAATTAACCCAGTAACTTTAAAGCAGAGTCCAAAGCTGAAAATTTTCATATAGCTTCAAGTCCTTGTAGCTCTGTCAATTTTCACCAGTAGAGGAGGTACTACTCAGTTCACAGAAGCTCAAACTGAACTGTTTTTTTATGATTCACAAATTGAAAAGAGAAGTTAGTTTTACAAAATGTAATATCCTAACTCTACAAATACAACACTTGGAAGAGAAATGTTAAAGATGTAATGGAATCAAACTATTAGAGCAAAACACATATTAAAGTAGAAATTACCTGCCATTTCAGAGAAGGAGTTGAGCCTAGGTGCAAAGCTAAGTACCTACTTCAGGCCTATTGCCTTCCGTCTATCAATGCTGAGGTATGTGTCTCATATGCTTTAGCATAAAGGAAATATATTTCCTAAGTCTTGTGAGAGATATGTAACAGAGGGGACACCAAATGTCAAATAATATATTAACTGTATAATGGAGAAGGGATCCATAGTACAGGCTGTAGCTAGGGAATACATCTTTCATCAGGTTGTGTCTTTCCAGCCCAAAGCATAATCTCAAGGTATTTCCCATGCTTTGGATTCTTCCCTCACTCCGAACCTCACCAAGCCAGTTGCTGTGGATTTGTATTTCCTCTTCCGAACTAAAGGGAATTTAGTAAACACAGAGTAATTTTACTGTTTCTCTCTGTCCTGGTTTTGGCTGGGATAGAGTTAATTTCCTTCCTAGCAGCTGGTACAGTGCTGTGTGTTGGATTTAGGATGAGAA
>NW_008794836.1:3350570-3353389 GCF_000699145.1 Aptenodytes forsteri | reverse complement strand
TTCTTCTTCTTAAGATTTTATTTTATTTCAATTATTAGACTGTTTTTATCTCAATCCATGAGTTTTCTCACTTTTCCGATTCTCTCCCCCATCCCACTGGGGGTTGGGAGAGTGAGCGAGAGGCTGTGTGGTGCTTAGTTGCCGACTGAGGTTAAACCACAACTTTCCCATTCCAATTATTCTCATGATGTTATATATGGGCAGCAAAGTGTTAAAGGAGTGGCTCATGTGCCTGTATCTCTACATGTGAGGTACATTTATGCATTCTCTTTCCTAGGCTTACCATAATGACATGAAAACTATTTTGTAACTAGAATGCTACTTTTAGATTGTTTTTATCTTGAGATCTTTACTCAGTGAAAATTTTTCCTGGATAACATTCAACACTGTCAATTGATAATTGATCTGTGACATGAAAATTGGTTGCTAACTGTGAGAAGTTTATTTTGAGTTCTTAGTTGTCTCCAATCTCTAAACCCTTCTACGTACTGGATTTATTTGGTAAAATTGGTTGCTGTAAGTGAACTGTGAGAAGTTTATTTTGAGTTCTTAGTTGTCTCCAATCTCTAAACCCTTCTACGTACTGGAACTTTATTTGGTAACAGAGAATGGATTTTTGGACTTTTTTGTTTGTTTTTTTTTTTTCCCCCATTTGGATTGAAGCTGTATAGTTGGATAACTCTGGGTCTTCCTGGACTTTCTTTTTTTAGGTGTATTTTGAAATGGGAAGCCAGAGGGTTTTTACACTTTCTTTCTGGATTTTGGTAATTTTCAGAGGAAACTGGCTACTTTCCACTGGCAGCCTGTCTCAGTACTACTACTATCAAATAAAAATTTGATGAGTTACAGAAATTGAAAGTATCAATAAGACAGCAGTTGGGGTCTTGGAAGGTTACACAAAGGTAGGGATGAAGAAGCAGAAGATATACTAGAGTCCTTTCTGCCTTCATTCTTTTCCTTGACTGAGAGTCAATGTTTGAACAGGAAAAAAAGGACTGAAAGGTGAGAATGCAGAATTTGTTATGGCAGGAAAATAGGATGTTATGTATAATTTTTATGCCATTATTCTGTGATTAGCATAGGTGGGGTTGTAGCTGTCATTCCTATTATCAATTTATTCACCTAGAAGTTAGGATAGAAAATGATACTGTGTATCTATTGTTTACCATAATTTTCTATTCATGACATTTCATATAAATTACATTGTTTGGGGTTTTTTTAATTGATATTCACTTTGGCTGTAGTAATGCCTTACTATATTAAAAAGCAAACCCAGACTCACAAAGGCAAATAAGAAGGCTTGTGATGTTCATAATTAAACAAGTTAATTTCTTCCAGAATTCACTCAGACTGTCTTTGAAGTCCAGTAATACCTGATTTTCATTTTCATTTACTGTAAAAAAAGCCTAATATTTTCTGTGAAATAAGAGTAGTCATTCCCACTAGGAAAAATATTGCTTGCCTATACTCAAAGGAAGTCATCTTTCCAACAGCCAGCCCCACAACCTACAGAAGCGTATTAGCCCTCATAAAAAGTCATTAACATTTATAGATAAACTCTAAAGACAGAAACCAACGTGCATATATAAAAAAAGAATGAATCCCTATATCTCTACATAAAAATCCTTTTCATGCCGATGGGAGTTTGCAGAAGAGAGTAATATTCAACAAATGAGTGACAGGGATTAAAAAATGTTCAGAAAGGTACATGACTTCAGGACAACCGAAAGACTAATTTTTTCCTTAAGCTATAACCAATTCTGAAAAACAGGAGGTATTGTTTATTGCCAGAATTAAGACCCAGATTCTCAAAGCTATATATGTACTGATTCCCAAATCAATAAGCATGCTTCTAAATCAAAGGCAAGCAGGTGCCTGGATGGGAACCAAACAGTTAAAATACTTGTCAGGACCCGGCCCTAACATGCTTTCCAAGTGTTATCCAGAGGTCTGGGTGGGGCCAGGCCAGGTGTACCCTCCCCGCTGCCCCTGGACAGGGTTTGGCCACTGGGGCAGGGCTGACCTGGCCTCAGCTCAGTGCCCCGTGGGCAGAGCGGGGAAACCGCATGGTGATGGGTGGAGGAAGACATTTATGGAAAGGGCTGTGAGAAGCTGGGACTCATCCCCTTGTTCTGGGCACTGCCTTTCAGCCCCAGCCATTGTCCCCAGGCTGGCCCTGGGCCAGACTGAACCAGGTACCACCTCAACCCTAACCCATCCTATACAAGGGGCTGCCTTCCCAGCTGGACCCAGGACCTGTGGTGGCACGTGGGGATGGCTGGGCTGTGGCTGACCCCAGTCGCTACAGGGCTGGCTCTCCTTACTCGTGGCTGCGGGATGGGTCTGGTCAGGGAGGGAGGGCATTGCACTACCCCATGGCTCTCCAGACCTCACCAGGCCACCCTCAGACAGGCTGCATCCTGGAAGATGAGTCTTTAGGAGAGCTCTGGTGTCAGGAGCCAGGCCCTTCTCACGTGGGTCCAGACCTGAACAGAAGCCAGGACTTAAACCATACTGAACAGAGTTTTCCATGATCTGTGCTGACAGTCAGTCGTGGTCAGGACCACAGTTCAGAATACAGTATGGCTAACCACATTGTGATTTGGAAGGAAGCCCGGCAGAGTGAAGACTGATGTAGAATCATAGAATCATAGAATCATTGAGGTTGGAAAAGACCTCTAAGAACATCGAGTCCAACCGTCAACCCAACACCACCATGCCCACTAAACCATGTCCCTAAGCACCGCATCTACACGTCTTTTAAATACCTCCAGGGATGGGGACTCCACCACTTCCCTGGGCAGCCTGTTCCAATGTTT
>NW_008794836.1:3325276-3346696 GCF_000699145.1 Aptenodytes forsteri | reverse complement strand
TGGGGCTCCCTCTCGCTCCCTGCGCTTTTGCTTTTCGCGGGTTTGGCCGCGGTTTTGCCGGTTCAGGAAGGGTCCCCCGGCGCGATCCTCCGCTCCGGAGCCCTTCGCCTCGGTGGCTTCGCTGAAATGGCAATGTAATAACAGTCAATAGCATTAAACACGGCAGAGAGGCCTATCTGAAGAAGTACAGATGTGATTGACTCTCGTCTAAGGACAGAAGAAAGTAATTCAGCAAAACAACAAGTTTTGCTTCAGAATTGTGCTCTAGCCTGAGATTCGCCTCGGTGGCTTCGCTGAAATGGCAATGTAATAACAGTCAATAGCATTAAACACGGCAGAGAGGCCTATCTGAAGAAGTACAGATGTGATTGACTCTCGTCTAAGGACAGAAGAAAGTAATTCAGCAAAACAACAAGTTTTGCTTCAGAATTGTGCTCTAGCCTGAGAGGGCCCTAGGATACCGGCAAATGACAGCTGGTCCTGGTGGCTGCTTCAATAGCTTCTAACCATAAAATACAGTAAGTAAACTAGGGCAGCAGTGAGAAAAAAAACAGACCAAGGCACTTGCCTTCCCAAGGAATGAATTGAGAATAAAGAAAGAGTTAGATTCCAGTTTATATTTGCAGTCAAGTGTTTTCTTTGTTTAGCTTGAATAAACCCTTTCTTGCTAGATTTGAGTGCTCAGGAAAGTGCAGTCAGACAACCCACGAAACTGAAGTCTTTTATGTACACACCCTGGGATACAAAATTATTGCTGGGTGGGTGAACTGCTGCAGTACTGGCCCATTAATGATAAATTTAAGAATCTGAAATCAAAGAGAAACTTAATGACAGAAGAGAAACTTTCATGGTTCTGTATGTGCCTTCTATTACTTTTCCATAGTTGTTAGCACTTTAAAAAGATGAGAGCAAGTTTAATATAATTTTTCCAGCATATGGCTACCAGCATAGCAGTTATTTTTAAATTTACCCTAATGTCTGTACCAACTTGGTTTCAGTGCTGACATACTACGATATCTATGCTATGTCATTACTGGGACTCTCTAGAGGGGTGAGGCTGCCAGTCACATCTAATTCTGGGCCTGGAGAGGGGCTGTGCAATGGATAAGTATGCATTAGGGAGTGGAGTGATGCCAACAAAATTCACTTTACCTGTGACATAAACCAGATTCAAAAACAGTTCTGTATGTAATTTTTAGAGAATTGGTTCCTTCCTGGTAAAATTATGGTGCTATATAACAAATCGTATTCATTTGTGCTTCAAGGCAGCTTGAAGCTCTATGTTTCAGTTATATAACATTTTTGAACTCTGCTATGTGTGGGATTAAATTTATATTCTGTAGTAGAAATTAATTAAAAATAATTTAAAACAACATATCTGGGAGGTTTTCTGAATACAGTAGTTAGTTCTTTTAGGAGACAGGCTTGATATACCAGCCACATTTGAAACCTGTGGCTAATGTAAACCATCACTGTTTAGAAATGACTAGTGATCTGCTTATCTATAGACAGATAATCAGCAGTTTGCAAGTGCACATGCCCTTCTCAGGTTGCCTTTTTTTTTCCTTTTCTGCCCAACATATCAATTTTTGCTACAGTAATTCATTTCTACTGTAAAGGACCACTAGGTACTGCTTTAGGTGAACAACTCAATTCACCTAGGCTCTGACTTACAGCAGGCCATCCGTGAAAACACTAATAAATTGTGCATGAAATTGATTTAATCTATATTTGAGACATAATTTATCCTGCAGAATGTTGTGTGTGCAGTTCACTCATGTTTTTATTTCATTTGCAGTTCTGTGGCCTGCTTTGCTACATATTACTACAATAATTTCAGTTTTCTCATCAGAAAAAAACCCACCCAATTTCTTCTGAGATTGTTTTTCTGTTCACTTTTATTTTTACTAAGGACAACACAAATATCTGAACTGAGATGTCCTTTATGATCCTTTTTCCATTTCAACCACTCTCAGCCCTGAAGTCCTCCACTTACAATTTTGCTCCTTCCATAGAACATACCCAGTAGGGCACTCTGTTGGTCTCAAATAAAACTCATCATTGTCAACAAGATCCGTATCAACTTTAGTTGGTGCTAGTTCTGGACTTCTCTGCCCCTATATACTTGGTATGGAACTAAGTCCTCACACGAACAACATAAGACAGAGTATCCTGTGGAGAGAAGAACATTGCATTTTCAACATTCATGTGTTCCAATAACGTGGACTGATAAAATATGAACCTTGTGCGATGCATATATATTGTGTTTCCCTCCTTGACAACAGTTCTTGTGCTCTACTGCTGCTCTCAATGGTAAGTTTAAAGGAAATTTTCCTGCTACCAAGTATGTAATGTCTGTCTTTGTAAATGAAGTCACTGATATTAGCTTAATTTTACAAAGTGGTTGTTAGTTTGAGCACGATATTAAATTTAATCTACAGATTTTATACTCTGCTAATCCTGAAATTTAAAAAAAAAATATTTAAAACATACACACACACACATATATATAAATATTTACAAAAAATTGGATAACTTACTTCTGCTACCATGAACAGGAAGGAATCAAAATATTTGACTACAGAAGCTGTAAAACTATCCAATGGTACAAAACAGAAATCAGAAAATAGACCAAATCAGAAGTTTCACAAAATTCAAAACAAACATTAAAAAAACCTTATACTTGATTTGACACCATACAGATAACATACTAATAAAGGAAAAATAACTTCCATCATAGGAAATGATGAATAAAATTTCAAAGCCTTTGTTACACAGGAAGCCAGACTAGTTGATTACAACTCCAGACCATTCTTTCAAATGCTTATTTTTTTAAGAGTACAAAGAAATTTCAGTGGGATGTATTTCCTTTTGAAGTCCAATTCTTGAAACACTGACTCTGAGCCACATATAACATGAAATTCAACACAACACAGCTGTTTCAACATGTTCATGGCAGATCCTCTTCTAAAGCCTCATAGTTCCTCACAGCTCTTATTTGCAGGCAATTTTGTTGCTTCCAGAAAAGGCTGAACCATATGTTAAGGAACATAGGAAACCTGGCACAACTGTTACCCTGCCTGTTTTATGTATGAAGCATATAGATAGGTTTAATTCAATTCCCAGTTCAGTGGCATTCAATATACTCAAGATCAGTTTTGGTGGAGCCACCAATAGATAAATAAAGAATAACAGTTTGGATGCTTTTGCAATCACAAGTCTGGCTCAAATCTACTTTGAGATTTAGTCAAAGAATATATATATTAAAACAATATATATCTCAAAATGAAAACTTATGTTTGATTACTGATTTAATTTTTTGACTTTAAGAAAAACTTCTGTAAATTTACTATTTTATTGAGAATTATTTGTTTAAAAAATCAGACTAATGTCTTCTAATATTTGTTCTTTCACATTGGACCTCTCTGGTGAAATGATAAATTTGAGGCTTGAAAATACCTTTTCACTTGTACTTACATTGCTGGGACTGACAGATACTTTTTCCTAGTTGATAAAGCTTAAGTATGACATTTTGATGACATCCTCCAAATCTAATATGTTTTCCTCCTTACTGAGATGTGGCTTCTTCACTGATAAATCAAGAATTGGGCCAATCCTTTTGGGGGCTTTCCTTTATCTACACATCTTTCTCTTTTTTTACAGGCTCTAAGAAGTCATTCACTGATCTTTCAAGGTCAGATACATTCAGTATTATTTCTGTAACACTGACTCTTGTCCATGTTCTTGTTAAATTAAATGTTGCTTCAACTTCGTCTTCTGACAGTTTTGGTTAATCCACAATAAGTAGGAGAGGAAGTTTAATTTTCCAGATATTAATTTCTTATTTTCCCACTAATTTCAATAAAATTCAACCAAATAGATAGTGCCAAATCAGCATTGTTGCCAGTCCACGTTCCATACGAGCCATCTATATTCCATTAATTATACCTTTCTGTCATTTCATCAGGCTTCCTGGAATTTCTTCTGATAGCTTTTAATTCTGCTTCCACTGGGCAAGAAGCATGATTTGGGGAAGCCATGACCTAGCAGTCATCACCCAGGTCAATGATAATTTAACTATCCTCTCTGTAGAGTAATCAGGGGTTGTTTTCTAATCTTCTAAAATCTACCAATTCTGTTTCTTTCTCTCTTTCATTTTTTTTTTAATGATGTTTTTCTTGTGCAAATATCTTCAGAAACTGTATGTCTTCTTCCAGCAGGTTTTTGTCTGAAAACTTGGGCTTATAGGAAGAACAGTGACTTCTCTGCTTGTTAATCAAAGGACTTAAACCATTCTTTTTATTCATAACACCTTCTGATCTCCTTTCATTTTTAATTTGTTTTTCCCTTACTTCATTTTTCTTGTGCTTAAATACTAACTTCACTGTTTTCTCCTATTCACTACATGAAGTTATAGTACACTTTCTTTACATTTTCCTACAGTAGGACTTTATTGTTGCTGGGTTTTAGATTTCTTTTTTTTTTTTTAATGTGTGTATACACATCTGCACACACACACACATATACACATATATGTACTGAAAACAAGAATGCTGAACCTTTAGTTTAATGAGTAAACTTTGTTTTCCCCGCTATACATTTCTGGTTCAGTTGGTAGGATACAAATACGTTACTTTTTTATTTGGGTTCAAATAAAAATACCATTCTGACTCAGCAGTCCAGTTCCGATTTGGTTCCAGTTCAATTCCAGGCCCCTCCAAATTAGAGTTTACTTTAAATGTGCTTTCCCCTCTGAAATATCAGGTTGACATGGTTGGGTTCAGTGCTTTCAATGTGAGGCAGAAAGCTTCACTAACCTTTCATAAAGCTGCTAGCAGAGCTGAGTTGGAAAATGCTGCTTGCTTACTTGTTTTGGCACATGTCTGCAGTTGAAACTTGGAACGCGATAAATCCCTGAGGCTTGCACTAGCAGCAAAAAAAACCTGAGGAAGGGGAAAGTGAGGAGATAAAGTGACTGGTAGAGCAAGGGAGTTCTGAAGGCATGCATTAAATATTATTTGATATATATTTGCAAATGATTCTCATGAGTTCATCCATGTGGCAAATTCTGATGTACTGACTTTAAAGTTCCCCATGAATGCATTTTTTAATCTAAAGTAAAAATCTCATACCAACAAAGCTCTTTTATTTAGAGTGTGAGAAAGTTTCTCTTTGTTCTGAAATAAAACTCTTAGCCTTTCCTTATTCTCTTTGCCTCCCAACCTCAAGAAATATTAATTTCTAAAAGACAGTTCAGGAGCTGCTAGGAAGCTTTCTGGCTATGTTTCAACAACGTGACAGTGTTCAGATGTTACAATGGTTCTGCATTATATTTCAACAGCTGAATATGTTACTTACCATACATGAAAGGTAGAGTTGTTATTCAAGCCGTAATGTCATCGTCTTCTGTTGACATAACTAAATAAATCTTAGAGTATATGTCTATTTTTCTAGCTTACCTCCAGACTATTTTTATCCCAAACACAATGAGGCAGACTTCAAGCAATGGAGGTGAGAGTGCTCTTTCAGGTCATGAGAGGCATATGTATCTCTCAGACCCACTGTCATTACAGCACATACTCCTTTGGCTTCTTGTGTTTGATGCTCTTTTTTGGTGTTAAAATATCTACCTCCTGGTAAGCTTACAATTCTGGAAGTTTTTTCCTTTCACCTGAATTTTTCTTCTGTCTTGACATTTATTTTTCAGCCCTTTCATCCATCAGTATGTTGCCCCTTCTGTTTTTCTCAGTTTCCCCGTCTGTATACTTCACGTGCAGAACTTCATTCTTACCCTTCCATTCCATTTTAGTATGAGTGCTTCTTACTTCCCACCCACTCTCAATTTTTATTGATTTTTTTCTCCATTTGTCACCCACATTTGCACTATCCTAATGCATTTTTGCCCCTTTATTACCACTCAGCAGCAAGGTAAAATCCACTAGCTTTCCAACCAAATTAGTGAACACACCAAGTAATAGAGGTGAGAGGACTTATGCTACATTTCATTAGTTCCCTTGAAAATGGGAACAGACAAGCAAAGGTAAGGGAACTTCCAGATTGGTGAAAGATCCAGGATAACGTAGACTGGTCCTCAATAGTTTCCATATCAGTAGCTACAGACAGGCATAGTTTAAAACATTTTCAAAGCCTGCTAAGTAATCGAGACTGAATTGTTCTGCAAGCTGGGATAATTTCACTTCTGGGAGGGCTCAAACAACCAATATTTCTATCTTCCTCCCTCATAAAACAATCTATTCCAGACATTCCATAGTTCATCAATATCTTCCTAGGAGGGTATCTCTAAAAAGAAATATTGAAAGCTTTTCCCTGAATTTTCTGTTGAGCAGGTGGGCTGTAGGATGTTTTTTGTTTTGTAGATATATTTTGGATTGTTTGTGAAAGCTGTTTGTTACCATGCCATCTGATGGACAATTTCTCAATGTGCCATCATGAGTAGAGCATCTGCTCTCACCACAATGTTTCTTCTAATGTGAATAGGCTTAGGAAAAATTCATCACTGCAATGTATTATTCATGCTGATAAAAAGGTTTGTAAAGTATTTCAAAAGGTAAAAGGGCTATATTGTCTGCTCAAGGGCCCTTTTACATTTTTGTACCCATTTATCACTCTGTTTCCTGAAATATCCTTTCCCCTAAAGAAATCAACATGTGTCAGTCTTCCAGACCTCAGATTAAAACTATGAAAAGAAATTATTTCTGTCCCCTATATCACCATGTTCTGATGAAGATTCTTCAGGACTTGTTCACCTTCATTTAGTGTAGTAGGAGGGCTTAAGTGCGGTAAGCTTACCTCTTTAAAGCACAGAAATATTGGTGTATTACCAGTCATTGCTAGAAACTGTACTGCAGGTGGTGATCTTTGATACGAAGCCAGGCAAACAACAACATGCAAATACTGCATTTCTTAATTTCTTACTCCTAGTGAAATGATTTATTTTTTTTGGGGGGGGGGGTGGGGAGCGGTTAGGAAGTTTAGTCACATAACATTTTAATATCTGGCAGCCTTCTAAAATTTCACCTAGGGCAGGGAGGAATAATTTACAGAATCTCAGAATAGTTTAGGTTGGAGGGGACCTCTTGAAATTGTCGAGTACAACCCTTTGCTCAAGCAGGGTCAACTAGATCAGGTTGTCCAGGACAGCATGCAGTTAGGTTTTGAATATCTCCAGGGATGGAGACACCACAACCTCTCTAGGCAACCTGTTCCACGGTTTGACTAACCTCACAGTAAGAAAGTGTTTTCTTGTGTTCAGATAGAATTTCTTCTGTTTTAATTTGTGTCCACCGCCTCTTGTCCTGTCAATGGGTACCAATGAGAAGACTCTGGCTCCCTCATGTGTTTTCCTTCCCATCAGGTATTTATTCACATTGATAAGATCCTCCTGAACCTTCTCCAGACTAATGACTCTCAGCTCTCTGTTTCTCCTTATATAAAAGATGCTCTAGTCCCTTAATCATCTAGGTGGCTCCGTGCTGGACTTGCTCCAGTAGGTTCCATCCTTGATTTTCCGTAGCTCTAGGTCACACTGGTCTGCAGGCAAACTATTGCTCTTTCCAAAACCATTACATCAGGAGCTTGCTAACTGCCCAACCTTTTCATTTCTATCAAAAAATTATGCAGATATAGATCGATGATTTTAAAGCATTCAAACCCAAATCTTAGAACTACATATACAAGCTTATAAAAATATTGACAGTTAATAACATTTCTTTCAATACTATTAGATAAACAGCAAAGTACTAAAAAAACTACATATCACTGCACATTAAGCGATTTTTGCCGTTCTTCTTTGCCAGCAAACTTTTAATTTGGTATCCTTAATTTGACAGTGCTTTTACAATCAGCTTTGAATTCATTTTAGATCCTAAATTCTGCACTGACCTCCTGTAAGCAACTTTTGGTGCTCAGATAGAGCTTATGCAGTCTTCTGAAGCTGCTTTTAAAACCAGATTCACTGTCCTTAAGAGACTGGCACCTGCGAATGCAACCTCAGGCGCAACTGGGGAGCGCTTCACAGAGCATGTGGTGTCCTGTGCACCCTAACAGACCGCTGTGCCACAAGGCAGCTTACTATGCCATGAGGCACTCCCAGACAAACCATATGCATGCTGCCTGTGGGCTGTCTACAGGCTATCAGTGCAGAAAGCAGGTGGATGTTTCAGGCAGAGTGCCATACTCACATCTACTTTTTCAGAGTGAAACCACTAGTGGGATTCTGCACAGGTACAGGGTCTGCCAGAACCACAACTCATAGCAAGTTCAGAATATAAATAACTACATTAGACATGATACATTAAGGATCTTTTCAGATTCCATATGAGGAAAGGACTCTTAGTGCTCTCACATGTAAAGAAACAAAACACAGTCTTGTCAACTATCAAGATTTTATTGAGAGTCTCATGGTGACTGTAGATTTTCTTAAAAGCCTCAGGTTCCTGAGACAGGTCTTTTATGAACACTTCTGCTTCCTTTTATTTTATTTTTTTAAAATTTTTTATATATTATGTTTCTAATCCTCATAGTTACAGAAGAAAGCTTGGAAATACATGACTCAAGGTCAGTCTTAAAGCTCAAAAACAGAGACAAAAGAAAAAATAGTAGTAAGCTGTTTGTTGTTATTTTTAAGTCTGCTATTCTGGCACTTGATCTGTGCCTTTTGAACATTTGTGTTTGACAATACTGAAAACACTTCACCCTTTTTGTCACCACAGGATCCAATATACTTTCCAATTTGGAACTTGAACTAGGAAAAATGTTAATTAACATGAAGTACATCTAACTTTATAATATAGGACAGTGATCTCTCAAATGGGGTGTGTACACCCCAGGGGGTTCACAGTGATCTGTTGGGGTGTGGGAAGAAAATTTTAGAGCTTTAATTAATATATATTTTTATCTTAAAAAAAAAAAGAAATTAAGCTTTACTAATATTTAATATACAGCTTGACACTGGCACCCTCACTCTGTCTGTGTGTCAGAGTCCCACGTCACTTACACAGTCACCAAGGTGTCCTGGGGGAAGAGTGGGTGTTCCACAACGTGGAGAAGGTGACAATGGTGCCCTCAGTTGTTCGCTCACTTTCAGCGTATTGTGATATATTGCAGCTTATGTGTTCTTGTTTGGGCGGATTTACAGATTATATTATCTAGCTTTAACTAAACTAACCCTCACAAAATGGACAAGTTGCTTAAATTGAAAATAATGCTAATAATGTGAGCACAAGCAAACAACAAGAAAATGGCAGAGGCAACATTTCTCCTACTCTTAGTACAAGCTTTTTGTCAGTCATAAGGTAAAACCAATGACAATCTAATCAGATGTAATGAGTGAAGCTTAAAGTCATGTGATACTCAACCCAGTACTTCACTAAACTTAATGATAAATGCTTAGAAGCCTCTTTTGAGGTTTCTTGCTTAAGAGCAAAAGAAAAATCTGTGATGGTAGAAATGGCTGAAATACACAGAAAACAATATGGCAACAAGTAAAAATGCATTCCTGTGTCAGCAGATACTGTTGAAAGATGCATAGAAAACATTCCCAAAGATCTGAAGAAACATGTATTAGAACAAATTATGCAGTGTAGGAGGTTTGCTACACAGTTGGCTGAAAATGCATGTGTTTCTAAGATGTCACAGTTCATGGTATTTGCTAGATTCTGTTTCAATAATGAAATACATTAAGAACTACTGCTTTGTAAGCCACTAAAGGAAAGATGTACTGGAGAAGATATATCCTCAACGGTAAATGACTTCTTTAATAAAAAAAACAACGGAAAAACTGTGCAAGTGTAACCACTGATGGAGTGGCTGCTTTGACTGGAATAAAAAGGGATTCCAGGGTAAGGTTACAGAGCTAGCACCACACATGAAATTAATTCACTGCATCATTCATAGGCAAACTGTTGCAGTAAAGAAATAGTAGCCAGAAGTGCACAAAGTTCTATAGGATGTCATCGATGTGGTTAATTTTATAAATACATTTAAATAGTAGAATCTTTACAATACTTTGTAATGAGATGGGGAGTGACTCTGAAAATCGTTTGTACGACAGTGATTTTCTGGTTATCTCACGGCAAAGTGCTTAAAAGAGTTGTCAAAATTAAAGATGAGTTATGCATTTTTCTTTTACAAAAAGACAAGTGTTCCATATTTGCTGACCTTTTCTGTGTTGACAAGTGGCTGTCAGCAGTATGCTACTTAGTAGATATCTTCAAAAAAAATAAACAGACTTAATGTGACTTCAAGGTAAAGGTGACGTCTTAACAATGAGTGAGAAAGTAACTGTTTTTCAAAAGAAACTCATGCTATGGAGAGAGCATTTTGAAAAGTGAGGTTTGGGAATATTTTCATTGTTATGGGATTTTGTTACTGAAAGCAATGTGTCACCTATAAAAATTCTCATATCTGTATATGTAAAAAACCTGGAAACAGAGTTTTTTAACCTGTTTAAAATTTTTCAAAAAGAAAAGTGTCAGTGGGTTTTGAAGCCATTTGTTAAAAATATAAAAATGTAACGTCTTTCAATTACATTGCAAGAACAACTGATTCACATTGGGGTGGATGGAAATTTACTAGCTGAATTTCAATAAAAAGCTTTGCATAATTGGTGGATGGGATTGAAAAATGAGTGATATGATTTAGCAAGCACAGAAAATGATGCACTTCTTCCATTTGGATCTATGTGTCTTTGAGGTATCTTTTTCAGTTATGACAGGCATTAAAACCAATTATCAAAACAATTGAATTTAGAAACAGACCTTCCCATTGCTGTATAACAAGGTGTTAAACCAAGATTTTAAAAAATAATTAAGCATATTCAACCATATTGCTGTCACTAATAATATTAACAATAATATTTTTCAGTGAGAGAAAAAAGGTTTTTTGTACTGTTAATAAAATAATTTTTAAAATATTGTTAATCTTTATCTCATCCTTTTTTAATTTCTATTTTTGTGTATGTTTTATAATGTACATAATTACTGCAATTGCACATGTATATAATTTATAAATAACTAAATATATATACACACACAGACTGGAGCTGAGTGCTTAAAAATTTTTACTGGTAGGGGTATATGATCAAAAATGTTTGGAGACCACTGCTGTAGTCCTATAACAGTACACCTCAACCCCATATTATTTTACTGTTGACTTAGACTTTATACAATGGTTGTTTTTCTGGTTATTTTCTTCCTGGCAGGTTCTTGGAAATTGAGCATTGCTGAAGTCTTTATTCATAAGAATCAAAAAGGGAATTAGTATTTGTAATATCTAAATTAGTCATGTGATGGACTCTACATCTTTTTCCTGACCTTGATCTTTCACTCTCCTTCCCTGCAAAAAAAGACCCCCCAAAACCCAAAAACAAACAAAAAACACCCCCAACCACCCTCTCCCCAAAAAGTCCCTTGAAAGCTCTTGAGGAATGTCTCAGTGATTTTCTGCTTACATATTTTCAGGTCTTGCTGGCACAGACGTAGAGATATCAATGCACCATAGGAAAGATTATTCTCTCATGATTTACAGTCCAAGTCATCATTCAGATTTTTTTAAATTTAAAACCTTCAGTAACAGATAACTTGACTGGGTACTTGTATTTAATGTGCTCCTTCCAACTGAAAAGATATTTCAGGTTTTTTGAAATTCACCAACATCTCAAGAGAAGATCCTTCTAAAACAATGCATTAAACTGGAAAGCATACTGAATAAAGCACAACAAAAACAGAGAAGGAGTTTGTGAAATCTTTTTAAATATGTGAAACGATGATGGAATTATCTTGCTAAAAGAAGTGATGGTGCACAGAATGATAGAAGATAATGAGAACCCGGGCTGTAAAAAGAAGAATTTGTTAAATGAATATTTTAAACTCAAAACCTCTGTAAACTATTTTGTAAATAGACCAAGAGCTATTAAGAAATTGTGTTGCACAGTACTATCAGCTTACATATTTAATAGACTTCTGCTCTACCTCACATGCTGATAAGTTACAATATATCAGGACACTTCAGGCAAAAAGGCAGATTTTTTGGAAGAGATTCATTTAACATCCAAGAGACGATAAAATAAAAAAAAAAGAAAAAAAGAGAGTGGGGCATCTAATCATTACGTTTTCTGTTCCTCAGGGTGCTCACTATAAAAAGAAATAATTTATTTTCTCTCTTAGGTAAATTAGTATAAACTAACCATGATCCTCTACCTCTTCTTTTTTCCCTGCTGTACTGTTCATGTAAGAAGTTAAACTGATTCCACTTTTTCCACTGAACTGTAAAACTTAGTCTGTACAGCATGAGTAAATACAGGAGAAAGCAGTCAGTGAAATAAGGCAAGTTAATCAGTTTTTTCCATCTTGCTTACAAGTACGTGGTTTTAAACAGACACGCAACAGTGTTTTATCACAAAGCAAGGAAAACCACTAGGCAAATAAAACTGTTTGAAAAAAGCAATCTTTTTTTGTTTGTTTGTTTTGTAAGAAAAAAAGCCAATCTACTTTTCCATGTATGGGAATCTACTTTGTCAAGTTCAGGGTATACAAGATGTTAAAGGGTCAATAAAAACCTTGTTAGATGTTTTGGAAACCAGTTTAGGATGTAAACACTGCTGGGCATTATCAAGAATAGGAAATACTGCAATGAGGGAAACAAGCTGGAGCATAGCCCCAAACAGTAAAGTTAGTTGGCTATTTGGGATTCAGTCTGACTCTTGTGAAGAAATAATACCACTCCTGAGAGAGAATCCTTAATAAGAAACTGAAAACGCTGCAGTTGGAAAGAACAAGTCAGATATCTAATGGTCCAGAAGTTTTCTTACAGAGCATAGAATTGTCTTAGGGAGAAGAGAATGGTTCCTCCTAATAAATTTACATTTTGAGGAGGAGGAGGAAATTGGAGGACAACCCCCCCACACCTTACACCACAAAAACCAAACTAGTAGGTTCTTGTATTACTTCAAACTGCAGCTGGATCATCGGCTGAAGATACATACTGTAAATAATATATAGGTCTCCAAAATAAATGGGAAGTAATACATGCAATATGTATTATTCCTTGGAATGTTTTCGTTTCTGTTACAGTCTCAAATTACAACTAGCATTATGAAGATAGGTGAATATCTACTGAAAAAAAGCACAAAGGAGAACGAGATGGCACTAATAAAAGGAAAGGCAGTGGTGGTCATGAGAAAATGCAAACTGCTTCAAATGGGAACACAACCATTTTAAAAAGAGTTAGTACCTGAAATACATCCAGTCCACAAAAGCATAAAGGTTCTCCTTTGATTCACAGTATGAGCATCTGCTGGTAAATAGGAACGAACTAGCAGTATGAAAGTAAACAGATACCTTTACTTCTAGTCTGGTTGTCTGCATCACCCTGCCTGACAAGTGTCCCTGAACATTAACTGTGGTCTTACCTGTTGTATAATTTGTTCTACTTGGTTTTGCAATTGGAGAATTACTGTATTGGATCCTACCCATCACTACAGTATTTGTGCTACTACCTATGATTTAGCAGGCAACCTCTGCTGCAACAGAAGGTTGCACTACAGAATTCAAATATTTTGAACCAAATGCCTTTTTGGTGTTTCGTACTTGAAACACCATTTTTTCCTGCTTCCCTAACACTCTGTGACCAAAATCACATCACTCAGTCTATGAGCAGCTGCACTAGCTCTTTTTTACAATTTCCAGATCAGGATTGGCCTCTAGTTTCCAAACTCTCAACAGATTGTACTGTTCATATTCCATTCTTTCTTTTATTCCAGACTTCTGTCCTCTTTCTGTGCATTTACACCACCATTGATTATAAGGACATTTTCTTCCCCAGCTTGCTTTATTTTCAATAGTTCCCCTACACTTCATCACATAACCCACATCCAGTGTGGCTGCAGATATACTAAACTCATGAAAAGAAAACATTTCTTGAAAACACTGATTCAATATGACCAAAATACTGAGTCAGATTTGATTTGATTTATCTTCATGTTTGATTCCAATATTGTCCAAACAAAAAGTTTCAGATATTTACTTAGAGAAAATAAATCTAGAAATGAGACCTTAGAAATGAGACCTCAAAAGATACCTTCAAATTAAAAAAGGCAAAAGATTTTACTGTTTTTATTTTCCAGGAGGACAGGAGGAAAAGAAAAAAAAGAAAAAATGAAAAAAATGAAAAAAAAGAAAGAAAAAAAAAAGAAAAAAAAAGAAAAAAAAGAAAAAAGAAAAAAAAGAAAAAAAAGAAAAAAAAGAAAAAAAAAAGTAGTATTTCTGTCCAAAGATGGATTTATATCAGAACATATGGCCAAGACAGAGGGGATTCACATCCCCACATTATTCAATGACTCCCTCATTTCAGCTTCAACTGAAAACTTATCTTTTCTTGACTATTTATATTCCTTTACTGCTCTTGTTAAACTCTCTCCGCCCAAAATGCTGGGTAAAATGAAACTGAATTCCTGTCTCCCCTCCTCCAAGTGAGAAGAGGCTTGTAGATCCTGGTCCATTTTATGCTAGGCCCGATTCATGAATGTATTGACACATCTTTTCATATTATCTATTTGATTTACATTCACAGAATATGTATCCTGCTATTGTACTACTGTTCTTTAATTAATAGACATATTTTTGAAAATGTGCTCTTTTTTTTTAAGAAAACTCTCCTTACAAGGATAGCAAGGTACTAAACAATCACCAGGTAAAGGATTACTTTTGTCTTTATGCTTTCTCATCTGACACAGCCTGAAAACCATTTCCTGTTAGCATAAAGAGAAATCATAGCACCGTTCGTACACTCTTACCAGGAGGTG
Organism: Aptenodytes forsteri; assembly: GCF_000699145.1. NCBI lineage: Eukaryota > Metazoa > Chordata > Aves > Sphenisciformes > Spheniscidae > Aptenodytes > Aptenodytes forsteri. The sequence goes on along the minus strand of NW_008794836.1, from coordinate 3,331,875 downwards.
TTATCAGAGTAAGCTTTTAAAAATTCTTTTTGCATTTTCCACTTATCTTCTGATTTCTATTTAATGGTATTCCTAGCTATACTGTAAGTATACTGCAAACACGAGTTCTGAATTTTTTGACAGACACTACAGTTAAAGCAAGCTGATTTTTTCTCCTTTAGGAAAGAAACTAGAAAATCAGGGACTCTTTCCCTGTTGTTAATGGCTTTGGGCCATTCAAGTAGATTACCATCATACAAGAAACCTGACTTTGTTAAAGCTGTAAATTTCTTTATGCTGGTTTATTTTTTCTCCTTTAACAATAGCTTTTATTTTACAAAACAAGATGCAGTTTGGAAGAGGATCTGCAGAAGGTGACTGAAGAAAGGGAAAATTTTCAAGGTTATTCTCCCCTACTACACATGCATTTTGAATCATTAACACATCACACTTCTTCCTTTTGCTATATGTAAAAAACCAAAACAAATTCTGTAAAGTATATACTAATTAGCTCTTCCAAACCTTGCATCTAATGAAGAAAGCAATTATTTTAAAATGTTAGTTAATGGAAAGCTCCTTTCAGATCACCATACGGAGTATAAGAACCTCTCCACGTGTCTAAAGAACATGATAAAATTTGTAGTCTTTTAGGATGTTATGATGGAAACATGACAAATGTAGTATGAAACAAGTATATTACTCCATGTTAAGTACATTTGGAGTACTTTACAAAAGAAACTCCGTATTTGCTTCAGTTTCAGAAATGCCTGAGGCACCAAAAGATGTTTAGATGCCTAGATTGCACTGAAAGCAACAAGAATTGGCCACCTATGTGTCTTGGATGATTTGTGTCTCACTCAGAACCCAGACTTGATAAACAGATTCAGTTAAGACTCAGTGGTTTTCAGCAAGATAGTGTTAGAGGCTTTTGTTACTTTAGAAAATAAAGTTAAAATCCTAGATCTTTAAAGCACTTTTGAACATATCATTCTTCACCCCTTTTAAATTCTATGCAATATTTTCAAGTGTAACAAGTGGAAGATAATTGAAACATTCCCTTCCTCCCCTGCCTAGGACCCCTAGCAAACAGTTCCTTTGTCTTCCCCCCCCTCTCCCCAGGAAATGGTGGTTGAGAAATTTGAGGCGTTTAAAGCTAGTTTTCATTTTATGGAAGACTGAGATAAAATAAATTAAAGTTATTTAAAAAAAGCTTCTTCAAGCTGCCCTGCTAGTAATCTGAATTTAGAAGTGGGAAAAAAGAAGTCTTTCACAAACAGAAAGGTGTATGAGTTCAGATAGCTAATGCGACCGTGCTCTTACTTCTCATGGATCTGCTAAATGTTGAAAGTGAAAGGTATTGTTCAGGAGAAGCATGAAGTCTTCCCAACGCTGCTGTAAGATGAATGAAATAATAATAATAATAAGGGTAAAGTATGTTTTCAAAGAAATGTTGGCATTTCATATTGCAGGCCTGAAATTTTAAGGATCGGCTATAGCAAACTGAGGAACACAACCAGAACTCTCAACTATACCCAGAAGACAGCCTGATTCCATAAGCCCAATGAAGTCTTGAAAGCTTCTGGAAAAAACAAACTAATGAAAAAAAAACCCAAACCCCCTCACATTAACAAGAAGAATCTTTAAAGGTGATTCTAGGTCCAGTGCTTTTTCCTGTGCAGGAAAGATCTATAAAGGCAGAAAGAGCTACCCAGTCATCAACAAGCAGGAAGGAAGATATCACTCCATTTACTTAGTCAATTCTCTTTGGTCTTGAAAATGAAAGAAAAATGTGTGCAAAACTGATAGAGTAGGATGAAGATAAGGTGCAGAACCTCAAGTAATATGTGAAAGAGAGTAAAGTGAATAAGGGAAATTTAAAAAGGACTTTAAGGCTTACCTTCAATAAGCAGGTCATGTCAGGAGGAGTATGCACGACCTTTTCTTACTGCCATGACCTTGCCAGACACATGTATGTAGTAATCTTTATAGCTACTGGTTATAAGAAACTGGAACCAAGACTGATCTGAGCATGATGAGTAGAAGGAAGGGAATTGTCTGGAGATTAATGATGCTACTGACCCAAAAGTAAGATGAAGAGGTAAACAACTCTGCCTGGAGACTAGCGTCCCAAAGTAACAACAGAAAATAACCAGCAACAGTAAATGAAAGGGATAATGATTGGATTAAATCATTGAAAATAATGTTTTGCTCAAACCAGGGGATTGGTGACAGAAAGCCAGCATGAAAAAGAGAACTTGCTGTCCAGTAGAAAGATCCTCAGAAGATCCCAGAGGAACAACTGTCAGTAGGCTCAAATGCTGTACAGAAAGAAATATGGTCTCCTGGGAGGAAGCATCAGAGTCTTGTCCTCATTGCTGAACCTTAGGATAAGGTAAGCTACACGCTGTACCCTGATTTGGGTTGTGGTTAACATGGTGCCATCCTTATCAGTGATCTGAGCCCTGCTCAGTTACCTTTCAGGTAGGTGCTTCATGCAACTGAGAGCATGACTTCTCAGGTGTAGCTGTGGCATGGGCTGTAGATAACTAACATGCCACGTGTGAAATGCATGTGTTTTGGTTATTGCTGTTGTTGCTTGAGTGTTTTTTTTTTCATTATTATAGCTAATTTTTGTAATTGACTTATTGATTTCAGTGAAATATTTGAATTAAGCAAGCTTTCAACTATTTCTCTGGCATTAGTGCCCCTATGCTAATCAACCAGCTGTCACAGTACACCATGACACAATTTGGTGCATGGGCAGAAGGCATTAAAGTTATTGAGAATAACAAATGAGTCCGAGTGTTCCACTGCCACAGCGGGCCTGTGCAAGTTATGCAACTGACATCCAAATGCAAATCACTCAGCAACCGTACCACATTTAACCATTAAGCTAACTAGCTTGCCCATGGGTAGCAGTCAAGATATAGCTCATGCTAAAGTTGTGATAACAACTTGCTTTTTGTAGAATTTAGATACCCGATATAAATGTTAACCGTCTTCCAATAAAGTGCCCAAGGCAACAGTGAAATTAGCCCAAAATTCATGGGTGGGGGGGAAGAAGACTCAACACATTGTAGTGCTAAAAAAGATGGAATAAGCTTCCAACTCTTCTTACCTAAGAAAAGTGAAAGAACATATCAGCCCTATGAATCATTGTGCTGTGAAACTTTTCACCTGAAGTAGATAAACTTATTGAAAATGGAGGAGAACCAATATCAATATGGAGAAAGCTGTTTCTTGAGGCACTAGACAAGGTCCGGAGGCAATAGTTAAGAGTATTTGAGCAGTGGGGAGAAGAATTGGAGAGAACGAAATGGAGGGGAACTGTGACTTTCTGTATGGCATTGAATTACTGTAATTATTTTTTGAAGAATCTGTTCTTTCAATAGATATTTCATATGACATAGGGCAAAATAAAACACTAAATTAACACTGGATTTCAACAGTGTAGCATAGTTCACTTCAAGTTGTGTGAGTTTACACTGGGTGAGATATACATTGCTTAACGTACATATTCATTTTTCCTAGACTGAATTAACAAATAGTTGGATAATTAATAAAATAGTCTTCATCTGGTTAACAGGAGGGCTGTGTTCTGGTGGTTTACTTCTGGAGGAATCAAGATCTACATATACGTGTTTTCTGGTGTTTACCTAATGTTTAAAAACTGAGGGTGCACTTCCTTTTCCCCCTTGAGAAGCAATGCACAGACAGGGAGCATTAATTACAATTTCACCTGGCATACACAAAAAGTTACTGTTTTTTTCTTTGAGACTTACTTATGCAGTTAGGTGATTCCAAATTAACCCTAGACCACAAATAGGGAGCTCATCTTAAGGCTTAGTTAATGATGCTTCATCAAAAGTAATAAATAATAATTAAAAAAATCTTGCAAATTGAGTTCCTCTATTTTTCCTTGCTGTGGACTTGGTATGAAGCTTACCGAAGCCAGATTCCCATAGTTTTCCGGTTAGCAGATGAGACAGGAAGAAGGAAGATATTGTTAGTAATTCTCAGATAAAGCAATTGTTTACTTTTCAAATAGTCTCACTGAAATCACAGAAGCTATTCAAGAAATACAACCCCCCTATCATTTTACATCTTGACTAAACATTGATTGGCATTCTGTTTTTCTATAGTTATTGTGTCCAATTTAATTTCCCTTAATACAGAAATATTTTGGATGTACCTACTCAGGTTAAGATTCAGAATTACTTGTTGGTATTTGATATTTTTAGGTGCTAAACTCTAGAAAAAAGCAGTAGCATATATCTTGCTTATATAGCCTGCAAAACAATAGGAGAGCAAAAAGAAACATGCAAGCACCCTACCCATAATAGAACATGATTGGAGTACAATTATATACAAGGTATTGTAAATATTAGTGGGTGTTATGTTAGTGGCGCTTCAAAACCCATGCAGATTCATGAAGAGGTTTTTCCTCCCCACCCCTCAGTTATTCACCTGTGGATTAGTTACATTCTTCTCAATAGCAATCATGATAATAATAATAATTCCTGCATGAAAATCAAAATGCACGTTGTATTTTTTGCCAAGCATCATAGCAATTCAACTGAATTAATGCAGAAACAGAAAGCTGTACTAAAATAGGCTTATGTAAATGTAAAAAATTGAAACATTATAATCTGTGCAGTTTATGTTACAAAGAATATGCAGTCGCAGAAGGTATGCTTGAAAACTATTGTGATTTCGGCTAACTATGCACTCCAGATTCTTTGTTTTGTCTGAATGCTGACGCTATGTTTATAGCAAAGAAACAGAAGCCCCAGTGACCTGTTCTGCTTTTCCTTATTTTAAGGAATTTAAAAGGAAAAAATAACAATAAAATTAAACCAAATGAGTACTTGTTTAACTCACAACATACACATAAAAATAACTCAAGATCCAATATTTCTAGCATATCTTTTTCAAATAGCCTACTTAGTTTTCAAGAGTTTGCTCAGTACTTTGGAAAACAGAAACTGCACACAGATGCTGGACTCTATCTAGCTACAATCAATGGCTCGATCAACACCAACTTATAAGGCAGTCAGGAGTCCATTTCTTTGAAAATTAACATGGCAGTTTAGACTCAACTATGTGACTATGTTGAAAATAAGCTTATAAAAGTAAGTGCGTTCTGCATATAGAGGAACTTGTACAGGGGATATAAGTTCTCTTATGACACCAATGTCTTAGGTCAGTCTGAAACTCAGCTCACCAGAATATGAAATGCAATCTAAGCCCTGGGCTGCGACATTAGAAACTGAAGTTAAACACAGTTATCAAAGGAGAAAAGAGAGACCTCACAATACAAATTATATTAATCCAGAGGCTTAGATGCGTGTGTGTCCCCCCTTTTTTTTTAACTTTTTAAACTCTAAACAGACAATACAAGGAACATTAGTTATTTCATTTTGTCTATTTCTCACTGGGAGGAAGCTGACAGATTTTTTTTTAAATAAAGAATTTGAAAAAATAAGAGTCAGAATTTTCTAACGTGGTTTCCAGTTCTAGGAACCAAATTTCATGTATTTTAGATCAAATTTTGGCAGGTGCTGAATGCCTTGCTGCCATGTCCAGTTTTGTCAGCCTCACTCAAAAGCTCTCAACAGCCAGGAAACTATTGGCTTGGCTGTTCCACTTAGTATTCTTTTCTCAAAGAAGTATACAATCTGAAGGAAATGTCAGAGAATTTTGGTTTAGTTTTTAAATTAAATAATGGGTTAATTTATGCCATCTGATTCTGAAAATCTGTGAGAGAAATCACAGTATAAAACAAGCTGAGCAAGCGTCAAGTGACATTGCAGGAAAAACTGCTGTGTTATCTAGATGACAATAATAATTTAATGCAATCCATTAAGCCCCAATATAATTTCATTAAACAGAACTCATAACCCATTGGAGCCCCACTGTGAACTACAACATATTCAGAAGAAACTAATCCATAAATGAGAAATGGAAGCTCACTTTGACAAAATAAAGGGAGAGAAGAGTATGGGAACTAGATTCTGTACCATTAGTCAGGCTCAGCTGTAGCTGAGCTGTAGGATTATTTGAGGAATAAAATATAGCTGAATACATGTCCAAGTGGTAGAATAAGGCCGCATACACAATACTACTGCCCATGTGACAATAAAATACGAAGATGAAGGGAAAAAACCTCAATGCAAACTTCAGGCAGCAGGACAATGCATATCTTTAATGAAATGTCTGATAGTGCAATGTAGCACCTAAAACACAGGGATATTATTTACTCAGTGTAAAATGAGCTGACCTATTTACGCTTTGATACTGGAGTGGAGACAGCAAAGAGAAAAGATGTTAGAAACAGACTAGATAAAAAGCTGGAACTAACATCTCTTTACACAGGTAGAAACAATGGAGCTTTAAGCAAGATAAAGCTTTAAGCTTTATCTCATTTAAGATAAATCCAGAAGACAGGAGCATCAACTATTCAGTAATTTGAAACAAAAGTTACATCAATCTTAGGCTGATATTTTATACGTGTACACTTACACAAAAAGGAAGTGTACTTTTGTCTCATTCTTTGAATTTATATGAAATATTTTAGTATCTCCTGTGTGGTATATAATCTCAATAGTGTTTTCAACAAC
>NW_008794836.1:3277340-3325174 GCF_000699145.1 Aptenodytes forsteri | reverse complement strand
AAGCAATGGACTTCACTTGAGGCAAGATTTTTTATATAGATATTTGTGAATAAATAGGGCTGAAGCTGCTTTAATTAGGCCTATTTCTCCCTTACAATAACTCATGAATAAAAATGAACATTTTTTTTGTCTCCATGGCAACTTTCCCTTATGAGACTTTTTAAAGAGTTTTTGTAGTAAGAATTTGTTACTCAAAGGTGTACAGAATGGAAATCCTCGATGTTCACACTCTAAAAACAGATCCAGTTCTCAATGTCAAGATCCATGATTCTTGTAGACGTTTGACAAATAACAAAACAAAATGCATATTTTTAATATTAAGCAAACAAAATTCAAACTGTATTTTCTATGTCAATAAATGAACAACTAAAAGGTTCACCCCAGAAGTAAACATTAATTGGAGATAATGGCTAAACCTTCTCTATACCTGGAGAGGCACTTGTAGACTAGAGCAGTTTCTTAAAGAGTACCTGTTTCAAGCAGCCATCTAATTTTTAACTCTCCTACTGACTGGGTTTCTAAGGTCTTAACCCTGATTCTGTGACAAGTGCCTTTTGTTGATGATAATTCTTAACTCAAGAGCAGAAAACATTCTGTTCTACTCGCAATAATGTTTTACAACTTCTCTTTTCTTCAGACATTTAAGAATAATAATTAAGCTTGAACAGTAGAGAAAGGATAGGTAAGGGACACAGGAAACAATATTTATACAGAATTCAGTTTTTCAGAACCTTTGTGTGCAAAAGCAGCAGCCTTTCTTTTTGCTCCCTTTTACAACTGCATTCCTCAGGCCTCCTGCTCTAAGTCCCTCTTCTTTCATGGACTTGAGCTATCTATTCTTTTCATTAAATGCAAAAATTAGTCTTTTGCAAGAAGAAAACTTGACAGTCCTTCTAGATACAAGAAAATGCTCCATTTCTGTTGCCCCGCAAAAGCTACTGGTAGCAAGAATGTAAAGATTATGGTAGTGATGGCAGGAACTGTGATGGAGCTCCTTAAGAGGAAAAAGTCACTGATTAGTTACAGATCTGAGGTAAAAGAGAATACCTTTGTACATGTAGAGCTATGTATAACAACTTGTTCCGCATGTCAGATGATGATCCAACTATTTAATAGTTTGCTGATGCTTATAAAAATAGCACAAGGATGGGGGGGAAGAGGAGGAAGGAAAACTGATATAGAATCATAGGGATATATTCTCCCATAACAGAGTTGTAGAGCATGTACGCAAACACCTAAATCTACTAGGAGAGGGGAGAGAGGTGACAAAAAAATCCCGTCTTTCAAAACTCTCCAAATCAAATCCCTCTATGCTTGAATATGCTGATGTTTGCATACTGTAAAACAAAAACTCATGCAAAGCAAATACTGTATAGTCACTAAAAAAGAGTTTAAAGTGAACCACTTTGGAAATGCTACAGTAGAGGAATCATCTTCCTTTCAACAGAGAGATCCTGAAGATGTATCTGTTGTTTGGTTCTGCCAAAAGGTAAAGAGATCCCAAAGGGACACAGCAACAGGTTTTGAGGATTTTTCTAGACAAAATCTACTCCAGCCCCAAAGCAGTTCCACCTGTAACATGCCAGGCATGATTTTTACTCATGCTTCAATGTCATCACACATTGTTCAGGCAGACAGTCTAAGTTTCAACTGTCGTTGCTTTAAAAGATCAAAGTTCTAAATATCAGTGTTCACATATGCTGTCACATGCCTTATGTTTCTCTCTGGAGCTCCTGGCATTTGAACCTTTGTATGACAGTATGGATTTAGGGGTTTTACGTCCCATTTAAATTGATACTCTGGCCATAAGTAATGTCACCTCTGAACACTGCACCCTAAGTGATGTGATGTTCTTTGGTTAGTGGAATGTTTAGTGGAAGCAGTATACAATTAGACTTATTGCTATGCTCTCAAAGATGACAATGATTGAACTATATTTAAAATTATTGGCTTGATGTGCTGAGGCATACAGCATCTGTAACTCCCGCTGAACTTCAACAGATGTGGTGGTTAAACACCTCTGAAAGTAAGACTTTTATAATATTTTTTCCATTGTTTCTAATGCCTCCTGAGAAGCTTGAAAGAGAAATCTGTTTGAGCTCTGGAGTGTTTTCTTTCATAACCCGCATGTTCAGCTTTGTTATTGTTAGGAGCCTCATGAGCCTTTCTATGCTGATAATGATTCATATAATGATCTAGGGGAGAATGAAGTATTTTTAATAAAGGATTACACTGAGGTTATAGATAGATATAAGACAAAAATAATTCAAATGGGAGTCTAGCAAACTTGACAATGTCTCTTTAATTTACCCAGCTTTTAGAGATAAGCCAATTGCTGGATGTATTTATGGTAAAGGCAAAGGATGAGAGATTTAAGCTGAATTCCTTATTCTCTGAAGACTTTTTGTTTGACCTTGAGTAGGTCACCTCAGTTCTCTGTGCCCCCAGTCTATTTTAGCAGTTCTGTCTATTTAGGTTATAAAATACTGAAAAGTACTCTATATGTTAAAAAAAGACACCCTCCTTTTAACTGTGAGCTTGATCACTGTTGTAACACAAATGCTATCAACTCTTATTCAAACAGTAAATAAGGTAGAAATTGAGAATAATACTCATCTGAGAAACCAGTTTATTTACTGTCATTTTAATAGTGGCAGCACACCATCATGGCCTCTTTCTATCCTAGCACAGCTGCTACACTTATTAGGCAAGCAAGCTGTAATCAGCCACTTAAAATTGTCGGTACATTGCAGTTGTGCTCAATTTATCTGTTTAAGTTCATTTCTGACTGTGCTGGCCTCTTTCTCTCCCCTAAAGCATTTGAGATGAGGGCTACAGATACATCAAACTGGCAATACTACACATAATGAATTCAATGATGAGATCAATGTTTTCTATTTTGTTTTTCTTTTAAAAGGGAAAACTCAGGATGCTGAGAGCTCACTAGTTACAGTTCTCTGGATCTTTCCCACTCAGTTGGAACAGAATTGGCATATGTATGTGGCCCATTTGAAAGTATTTTGCATTTTCTTTGCTTTCACGCTAGCTAGAAACTTGTATGGTCACAAGTTCTTTTTCCTGTCATAGACCAGTTGTGATTGGTAACAGTATTTGGGCAGTATTGAGAGCTAAACTAATATCATTGCACTGTTAAGTCTTTATAGATGGGAACCTGGAGTTATGGTAGGCAGGCAAAAGGAAACCTCAGTGTTAAGTGACTAGTTCATGGGCTAGCAGATTCTCCCCTTAGCAATACTAAATGTACCAATCATACAGCAAATTAAAAATAGAAGAAAAGAAAAACAGAAGTCCACTTATTAGCAAAGGTCGATACCTCCCAGGATCTTTGTGCAGTGAAATAACTACTGCTATCTGTCCTTCCATGACAGATTTGGACAGTGTGCAGTCCTGAACATAAGGTCTACAAAACATAATTAAACATCTGTTACTTCTCAGCAAAAGGAGTTTTACCCTATCCCTGGATCAAAAGTTAAGTTTCTAAATAAGTATTCCAGCAATATCAGACAGGTATTATTTACATCTACTAGGATTGGGGGGGGTGGTTGTTGTTGTTTGTTTGTTGTTTGTTTTTGTTTTGTTTTATTTTGTTTTCCCCCCCCAAATAACTTGAGCCCTGATTCTGCACAGGGACACAACACTAACTATTCCAGTGTTCTTATTCCAGAGCATTTTCTCCCCTGTAAATCATAGCAAAGACTAGTAAATCTTAATAAACACAGTAACGCTACCCAGCACACTTAACCAAGAATTCACATAAAAACTTACATTGAAAAGTTTTATATGTACAACCTATAAACTGATTTTACCATGAAAGCAATCTACATATCTGCTGACATATACTCATTTACCTTTGAGATATTGAGTTCTTTCCATTATTTCTGATATATAAAATCACATAAGAAAAAAAACAAACAAAAAAATTCCCCACAGTCTGTGGGAAGTAGAGTACTTTTCAGGAAGAATAATCCAGGAGAGCCATTTCTGAATGTGGTAGAGCATTATCATTTTATTACCTGTTTTTGATACTTTTTTTTTTCCCCAGTCTACTTATCAAGTCATGTTTTTTTGTTTCCTAGTATTCTTTCAGAATTTTTTTTTTAACCTACTTCAGTTGCTTTGGAAGCTGGTAGAAAAGAAGAAAGAGTGTGAATGAGAAAATATTGTCCTTAAAAGTAATTGTTCAATGCTATTCATCAATTTATCTTGGTGGCAGTTTTGTTTTGTTTTTTTTGGGTTTTTTTTGTTAAGTTTCAAAAGTGTTGCCTTATTGAGTCAGTCCAAGGGTTCATGTTGCCTGCTGTCCAGCCTCCAGAATTGTTGACTCCTGATGATCAGGGACAGTGCAGCACATTACACCAAGTATGCGGTCATCCTTCTCTTGAGTATTCTTCCAGCCTCTAATGATTTGAGGCTTAGATTTTTGCTTGAAATACGTTCTGAACGCACCTTGAGGCCTCAGATTTGGAAGCAAATAAAAATGATAAGCATTAGGATACTTTTAAATAGATAAATATCAAGTTTATTAAGTCTCCATTTTTGGTGCCTGTGACATGCTTTTTGAATACTGAGAATGAGCTAACATATTGAAATAGAACACGAGTATCACATTTCTCCTTCTTTAGAAGTAATCCACAAGAAATAAAAGAAGCCTTTTCAAGGGCCATATCTCTTTCTTTTTTTTTTCTTTTTTTTTTTCTTTTTTAGTATTATTATCACACTAAGCTCAATGTTTTTAAAGTTAAAATATTTCTAAATAACATTGGTGTGGAAGCTTCTCAAATTCTGTAAGTGCATATTCGCTTTACTTTTCAATGGGCTCTGATGTTGCTAGCTGACAGCTTTCCATCACAAAATATCTCTCTTCACAGCACACATACTACCATATGGAGGTGATGGTATGCTATACAATCGAAAAGCTTGTCAAATTCCATACACATTTTGTTTCCTTTAATTCAAATAACTATGGATATTGTGTTGTATATAGAAAAGTTGGTCCCTCACAGCACGAAAGTGAACACCAATATATGCTGGGGAGCACCCAGCTGGAAAGCAGCTTTGCAGAAAAGGACCTGGTGTTCTGGTGGACACCAGGTTAAACATGAGCCAACAATGTGCCCTTGTGCCCTTGCCTCAAAGAAGGCCAATGGCATCCTGGGCTGCATTAGGAGGAGTGTTGCCAGCAGGTCAAGGGAGGTGATCCTCCCCCTTTACTTGGTACTGGCATGGCTGTACCTGGAGTGCTGGGTCCAGTTTTGGGCTCTTCAGTGCAAGAGAGAGATGGATGTACTGGAGATGGTAAAACAGAAGATAGTGAAGGGACTGGAGCATCTCTCCTATGAGGAAAGGCTGAGAGAGATAAGGTTGTTTAGCTTAGAGAAAAGAAGTCTTGGGAGGATCTCATCTATGTATATAAATACCTGAAGGGAGGGTGCAAAGAGGACAGAGCCAGGCTCTTTTCAGTGGTGCCCAGTGACAAGACCAGAGGCAATGGGCACAAACTGAAACACAGGCGGTTTTGTCTGAACATCAGGAAACACTTTTTCACGGGGAGCGTGGCTGAGCACTGGCACAGGTTGCCCAGAGAAGTTGTGGACTCTCCATCATTGGAGTTATTCAAAAGCCGTCTGAACATGGTTCTGGGCAATCAGCTTTAGGTGGTCCTGCTTGCACAAAGCAGGTTGGATGAGATGCCCTTCAGAGGTCCCTGCCAACTTCAGCCAGTCTGTGATTCTGTGAAAGAATTTCAGCCACGGAGGTCACAACCACACTTTGACTCTCCAGCCCTTCAGCAAAGCTCTTATGCCTCCACATCGGCACAACCAGCTTGAGTGAGCAAAGATAACCTTGCTCAACTCTGACACCTCAACATTGTGACAAACAAGCAGCAAGCCTTGTTTCACAGGTAAACCCCATACAATTCCAGTTGTTGATTCAGTGACATTATGGAGGCCTATCTTTTCACTTCAAGCCAGTAGCTAGAAATACTAAGCCTGTTGTAACTTTGTGTAATATTCCTGGGACTGAGTGTTGGATGCTAGATCTGCTCTCTGTTGGGCTCAAAGCAAGATAAATCTTAACAGTTGTGAAATAAACCAAAGCAAGCCAGTGAAAAAATTTCATCTTAATGATACCGACTAAGTTTGACTAGAAGTCTCTCAAACATCTGGATGCTGCTATCATTCCAGGAAGTTGAAGCTGCTAAGAGAAATACTTCCCACTGAAACTTTTTCTGAAGGGAAAAAACTGCATGCAAAACCAAAATCAAAATTGGACCAAGCAAGATTGGGAAAGAAAAAACAAGAAATCCCCAAAAGCAGTCCAAAAAAATATATGGAATACTGCAAGACAAAAAATTGATACCTTTGGGTTGAGGGCAGCCACTTTCAGCTTTCCAACAACAACAAAACCAAAATGATGTCCGTAGGATAAATTCATTCTGTTTTCCTTTTTGCTCAAAACAATTCATTTCCACATCATTATCTTCAATCTAGATAGGTGATCCATCACCCTCAGCATAGCTTCTCCTATGTTATGCAACAACTTTCTGAGTCCAAGCATTTTCATGTTATTTGCAACAGTTGAATATTTCTGTAGATTAAAAATTCACACATTTTGATCCTTAATTTGTGTTTTTGAATTCTATTTAATAGCATGGTTTTTTTTTCCTGAGGACAGGAAGACAACAAGAAGGAGAAAAACAGCAGAAGGGAAATATATGATTATTTAACTTCTGCTTATGGCTGAAATTAGTGAACATGCTGGACAGAAAAAAGCAACCAGAAAGAAGACATCTCCATGCACATTCAGTTTTGAGTGTCATGGACTAAAAAATGGAAAATAGAAAAAAAAAATCAGTGAAAAAACTGCAAACCTTGTCTTTTCTTTTGTTTCATTTGTTTGCTAAGTCCTCACGCAGTAAATATCTGCAATGCATTTAAAGAGAAACAAAAGGGAATAGAAAGATTACCCCCAGAAAAGCTAGACACAAGTGAATGATGCACAGTCCAACAAACGATCTAAATTTGAGCAGTGTTATTCTAACACATGCCCTGGAGATCACTTTCAATCTATAAGCGTTTATAGCAGGCTGAAAAAGTGAATTTGACATTGTTGCGTAATTCTCTTTTTTATGCTATTTCTTTAAAAAGCAGAAGGTTAGAGATTCCAGTGAGAAACACATTTCCAGACTGGTGAAGATGAGGGAGCAAATTAAAATAGAATAAACTGCAATAATATCAAATTAACATTATGTCACTGAAGAAAAAAGGTAAAAAATTGTTTTTTCTCATTTGTATATGGACAGATGGGGGCTACATATCTTCAGGCATAGCATTTAATCATTTTCAACAAATAGATCAGGCTTTTTTTTTTTTTGTCAGTGTCACATTCCTGCCCTGCTTGTACACTAGAAAATGTGTGGGAAGAGAGCAGAGAAGATATGCTAGTATAGTACTGACACACAGCAGCTCCATTTGAGCAACTGCTTCAGGATATGCCTCGAGAAACGTTCATATGTTAAATACTCATATGAAGGGAAAGTAATTTTTCCAGCCTGAAAGGTTTATCGGATTCTCAGCTATGGTTGTTCCAAAGATTGACTCAGCAAAGCAGACATCAGGTAAACGTTTTCTGGAGCAGATTAATTGTTTCTTAGACTTAGCAAAAGCCAGAAAAGGATGTCCTGGTTTACAGTATACAGACAGCCACACAACAAACAAAAGTGTGTTATTCCAGATAAACAAAATGCATGAGTATGCAGTGAAAAAGGAAGTGAACTTGATTTGTTTCCTGGATAGACATAATATCTCATAAGAAAATTCTGAAGAGGAAAAGACAGCAAATTTAGAATTTACTTAAACTAAAGTATGTGTTAAATTAGATTCAAGGGCAGCATGTGAAATTTGATACCAAGTATGATAAATGTAACCAAAGATCCCCTGAAGAAATGAAAGCAAATAATTTTCCTACAGGAAGAAGAAGTTGTCCTGAAGGATAAAACCACGTAAGATTGCTAATAGGTTATCAAATTAATACAGTCCAATCCTCTTAATCAGGATGTCTTCATAGGTAGCTTATTGTCTCTATTGCCCTATTTTAGAAAAGTAATTTTTAAATCAAAGCTGTCCCCCCTGCCAAAAAAAGAAAAAAGAAAAAAAAAAGAAAAGAAAAAAGAAAAAAAAAAGAAAAAAGTTGTTTACTGAAAGCTTATTTTTAGACTTTTATATCCTGTTCCTGAGAATTGATTTGTCATATTATTTCAGCTCAGGGTGAAATACATATTTTCCTTTAAGATGCTTAAAGAACATTTATGTTATGCTGTCCACAATGAAAAAAACCCCAAACCTAAGTTGTCATTTTCTTCAATTAAACTGGTTACTCTTACCTCAAACTTCATTTTATAGTATATAAAAATAGCTTAGGGTCACTCAATAAAGCACCTATGTTGATTTAGCCAGTTGAATAAACCAAGTATATTCCAAGTTAAAAACAAACAAAAAGGTTTATTGAGTATTTTTCCCTCTCAAAGAGCTACGTAAATTTGCAAACTTCTTTATGCACATACATTATTTTAGCCCTCATTAAAACACATCCCCTTTCAAGAATGAACAGCCATTGAACAGCATATGGTTACAAGAAGAATTACCATATTTGTTATGTTGGTAACAAAATGCAAATACAATGAAGTAAAACTATTTTATGATTTAGTCTTCTAAGTGAGCATATTCAGTGTGAAACAGGTATCACATATATGCTTTCCATGCCCTATTCAGACTAACCTGCAGCTACTAAAAGTGCTGAACCTTCTGTTCTGACAGTCTTCTGGGCTTACAAAGCATTACAGCAATGACTGAAAAGCCATGATAATATATATTCAAAAAGGATTTAAGTAAGCAGATTGTAAATAAAAGATAACCTTACTACTGTGGAAAAGAACCCAGAGTAATAATGAATACCACTACTTGCAACATGACTTCTAACCTTATCTGAAGGACAAGGCTTTCAGAAGCATTCTACCCCACCAAATCCCACTGGAAAAGCAGTGGCTAAATAGAAACTCAAAATAAATATTGATCTGTACTGAAGATCAGTACCACTTTCTGTAACAAAGTTGTCTTTGCATGTTCCTGTTTTCATTCCACACATCAACTTATGAAATCCTTGAGGAGTTTGCGAGATCTGACTTGATCATTTCTTTGAGCATTACAGCTGTAGGGTATACAGGAATATGTAGTTACGAATGACAATTATCAGAGAATATATTACTCAGAAAGGACTAGTCATCAAAAAGAAAAAAAAAAGGACAACAATGTAGGTGACACACAATATACACACATAAACTTGATTTTTTTTCAGTGTGTCTGATGTACTGTAACATGGTCCTGAACTACAGAAGGTGGCTTTAATAAAACCCCAACTAAAGACAGCCAACAGCACTTTGCATTAGCAAAAGTGTAGCCAGCAGGTCTATGAAGGTGATCCTTCCCCGCTCTTGAACACTTGTGAGGCCATATCTGAAGTACTGTGACCAGTTTTGGACTCTCCAGTAAGACAACAGGCATTAGAAACAGAGTGGAGGGCCACCAAGATGGCTGGGCCTGGAGAACACGATACATAAGGAGCAGTTGAGAAATCTGGGTTAGTTCAGCATTATGAAGAGAAGGCTCAGGGGAGATGATCTTGTCATCTCCCTCTTCTCTACACTGTCCCATGAGGTAGCTGAAGCCAGACTCTTCTCAGAGGTACACAGGAGCCTGTGTACCTCTACATTACCTACTCTCATTACCTACATTACATATTCTCTACATTACCCGAGAGGTAATGAACCAGGTCGCAACCAGGATCTGTCCAATTGGCTATTTGATAAATGTTTTTCACAATGAAGGAGGTCAAATGCTGGAATAGGTACACAGAGAGCTTGGGGAATTACTACCTTTAGAGGTATCCAAAACTTGACTAGGTGAGGCCTGAGCACTGGTCCTTTGACCAAGTAATTTCTGGTGATTCTTATGTAACAAATTAATTTCCCTTTGATCCAGCCTTCGTGAAGATAAAAGTCTGCAATGGGTTCTGCATTTACATTTCTCCCACCTAAAGCAACATAATGAAAGCTCTACTCTTGAAACAGAAAAATTCTTCATTCCCCAAATGTTTTTTTGCAACAATCTTTTTATTGTTTCAAATGACAAAGATAAAATATGCCCATAGAAAATGTCTGATTTAACTAGATTCTCCCTGTTAACATGGACTTATACAGTCCTTTCGTTTTTAAGGTGTCCTGAGTTCTATTAGGTGTTGACATGATTTAGAAATTCAGATTACCGAAGAAATTGGGTGCCAGTGTAGGGGATAATTAGTAATATTTGATTCCTGTTGCAGTTTCATACGCAGTGAATGAATTCAGCAATCATTGTTCCTAGTTAAAATCTACTCTATTGAAATGAAAAAACATTTTTAAGCCACCTGTCCTTTGGGTATCCTACAAGTTAAATCCAGTAGATACAGAACTTGCATATGTCTGACTGCACATCCAAGGGTGTGTATCAGAAAGAAAGAAAACATGAGCATGTATAGGTAATGCAGGTGTTTTAGAAGTTAGCCACTTCAGTATTTTACTAATTAAAAATCTGTATGCAAACTACCTTTTAAAAACAAACCAATAGGTACTTTACTTGTAGACCCAAATTTAGGAGAAGCTTAACTATTCGAATTATTACAGAAATGGGCCGTTTCTTCTCTCTAAACTAAAACAGAAGATTACACCCTTAGCTAATACCCTTTCAAGGTTAATTAGAATTCATTGGCACTATAATGCTCCATGAGGAGAAAGATCTTCATGTTTCCAAATTCACTAAAAAAGCACTTGCTAGCTCCCTTGCTTTCTCTATCCATTCTTTCTTTTCATGTGAACACTAAGGGCCTGGATGCACTTCTGAGGCAGGTAGGCGGCACCACCATGAGGCTCTTCTCTCCTCAGGTGGTGGGGAACAGACATCATACCAGGCACAACTAACAGGAAAACTATAGTCTTGTGCTGGGTGTGGCTTAATTTACTTCAAAAGAGCTAGCTGATGAAATTATAGTTAATTTGCTAATAAAACAAACCAACTTTCAGCAATTTTTTCTTCCTGCTGCTGCTGCTTCCTCCAGGAGGAATGACACCAGCTGTGTCCACTCAGCAGACAGCTCCTCTATACCTACACATCACCTCCTGAGCTCCCACCCCAAGTGCTGGTTACCACAGCTGTGGCAACATGACCCTAGAAGTTATAAGATCCAGATATCCTACCTTGTCGGTAAATCTGCCCTTACAATTTTGTTCAGATGGCTTACTATTCGTAAGGGAAACGATAAATTTTACAATCTCAATAACAATCTTCAAAACCTTTCACACGGGCAGAATCAAACTTCTATAGGATATAGGACTTTCACTGTTAGGACAATGCAAGGACATTGATTTAGATTTTACTAACACTGAATATTTCTCATACAGTAGGTTTTATGTATTGCATATGATTGTTATGCAATCGTAGAAGAAGCTTTAGCATGATGACACTTCTTACAGCAATTAATTTCTAATCTATATAGAATTCAAAATTCTACTAGTATATCAAAAAGAATAAAAAAGAATCTCACTTCTTTCATTGTATATCACATACATTCTGTTTACAATACGGTTTCCATAGATGTGCCACTCCCTGATCATTAATGTAGCATGTTTGATACTTTTAAATGTGAGATAGCACTATACTTATGCCACATGTAGCAGTACTTTGATGTTTTCTGAATATGCAGAAAAAAGAAATTATGTTGAATAAATGTTGTCACAACTTATTCAAACAATTAATTTTCTCTATATAGAAGTGACTTTTTTCCTAAAGTAAATGACGGTAAATTCTAAGCTAAATTATAGCAAAAATACAGTTTAAACGTAAAAAATTTTGAGACACTAAATCAATTTAAACAAGTCAGTTCACAAAAATGTTTTAGTTGAACATTCTACCCTACTTATTAGATTTTTTGGCATCTTACATATTTTATTCAGACAGAAAAGCATCCTGATTGTAAGATGAAGAATCTATATTGAGTAGTTAAGAATGTGTAAATCCTTATCACTTTGAATGATGTATTGCACCTTCCTTGCATCCAAAGAGTTGTAGACAATATATGATGTAAGATTCCGTCGCTGAATTTTCTTGTTACCAACAGCACACCCATTTCTTTTCACACTTCATTGTAGCCTGCAAGTCCAGTAAACATAGTATTATTACTGTTATCAATAGGATTCAGGGACTGCATTAACTCTGCAAGATCTCAGACTTCGGACTTGTCAGGCTTCGCTTGACTTGACTTGCCTGTGGCTTTGGTTTTAACTTGTTTAGCTGTGATGGCAATTGTTTAATGACCAGGTGCCTAATTAGATTCAGTTTTATCTTAGCAATCTTTGAGCAACTGTGTTGTATAAAGCCTACCGTTATAGTAATTTTGATACTTATCTGTAATTAACAGATAGTAATAAGAAGTAGCCTTACTGCGCAGAGTGAACTATGACCCTAGAATAAAAATGCAGAACAGAAGTGCAGTGTTAGATAATTGTAAAGGCCCTGAAAGTACCAGCACATGATGAAACCAGACACCCTCAGCTAGATAGGTTCTTCATTGGTCAATTATTGGTCGTCAAAGGAAAGCCACCCTGGGAGCTGGGCAAAACCAGTTTTAGTGATAATAAATAACATACATCCAACATATGTAAAATATAACATGTAGGGCAAATTTTGTGTATTTGTGGAACTGCAGACCAACAGAGAAAAAGCAAAGTACACAGTTCTGGAAAAACATAAAATAGCTCCCAGCAGACCCTAGAATGAGTAGTAAGTAATTTTCATCCTCAGCATCATAATCCTTCTGGTGCAGGACTCAGGATGCTGATGATTTACCATAATCCTCCCCCGCTTATTTTGAGGGAGACTAATAACAATGATTTTAAGATAAAAAAGGAGCATAGGCTGGGTAAGTAAATGGAAAACATCAGTTCATTCTAAGAATGCTACAGGTATTAAGTGTGTCATTGTAATTGGCTTAATAATAGCCACTTGATGAGTTTGCAAAGATTTTTAATTAGACTAACTATATCTATACACATTTGATGCATATTTATAGTATGTTTCTTTTTTTCCACAGAAATATCACAAGGTCTTCGGTTTGCTACCCCTACTCTTGAAACTTGGTCTGAAAAGCCATAGCTTAATCAGGAATTACTGCAAGCCTTCTGCAACAGACTGTTGATTTCTTTTGTATACATTTCACTATACCCTGAAATTCAGATCCATGGATATTGCTGATTTAGTCCTCCACATTGGAAATACTTAGACTCATTAATCATTTGAATCCAATTGTTTGAATATGATTAGATAAATATCATGTGGCTTTTTAAAAAAAAGAAACCTGAAAAAGCCCATAAACTAGGCAATAAATATGCAAAAGGGACTTTTCCAAAGAATGACAACTGAGGAAAAATAATCCAAAAAATGTTAATAAGAATGCCATACAAGAAGAACCAAAGCAAGTTCCAGTCTTTCATTTCACACTATCAACTATTCAAAACAATAAAAAAAAATATGTCGTCCTTCCCTTCCAATTTTCCACTATGAAGCAAAATGTCAGTAGGTTTTGTGTAACAGTTAAAGAAAATACATTAAGGCATACAAAAAGTCTGCAAAAAAATTACAACAAAGAAATGTTAAGTCAAGTGTCATGAACTCATAAGAGTAAACGTTTGCTCTGACTACTAACTGTAAGTGTATTGCAGTAAAAATGTTACTAAACAGGGAGAGGAATAAGGATATCTATTTTAATCTATTTGCATACAATCATAATCAAGCCATTTTGCATCCGATGAACAACATTCTGTTAAAGATTTTTAAACTTAGAGTATTCTTAAAACCAGAAACTGAGAATAGTAATCTGAAAATTTACATTCAGGTGTAAATAATGGATTTCTAATGCTGTAGGTTACCTTTATACCTAATACACTGCAGATACCTCAATGAGAAAACTTCCTGAAATCTGCAGCTCAACTGCAATCATGGGACACAGCAATTTATTTAAAAGCTTCTCCATAGTTCTAGAATTTTAGAATAAACATAAAATTCTCAACTAAGAAAAAAGAAAAATTCTCAGATCTGAGATTATGTCTAGGTCATCTTTCAAAAAACCCAACAGAAACAGAAGAAAAACACATTAATTTCAAAAGCAACAAATACTTCAAAGTAAATTTATTAAGACAAAGGGAACCCCAAGGATTTGTTTACACTTTATAAAGCATCTAATATAATTTGTTTTATAATTTTATAGAGATAAAATTAAAAATTTTGAACTAATTTTAAACATGAATTGTTTATGTAACACCTATGCTAGAAGAACTCATTGCCTTACTTTTTTTCTTTTATTATTCTTTATCACAGACCTCTAGAATTAAGAAAGTGGTAAAGCCAAGAGGGTGCATGCATCCTGTTATCACCTTCCAGCCTTATATGCTGTTTATAATTTACAATCCTGCTAGCAGCATGGTGGATCCCTGACAAATTTCTTGGACAAAACAGGCAAGTCCTTATACTTGTGCATGCCAGGCAATACGTCTTCACCTTCATGGCCTTCCTCTATGGATCAACTCTTATGTCTCCTGCTTCAAAGCAGCCCATTTCTCTAACATTTATCAGTAAGATAGGAGCATATGGTGTCAGTGCAACAGGTGCTGAGCATTTCTCTGATATTTGAATCAATTTACCATCAGTTAGAAAAAGAGAAACCTGTACCAGGTACGATCTGAAGTTAACACAGTGATAGCAAAAATTGTGAAAGAGAATATGTATAAAATAAGTGCAGATGAAAACAAAGCCAGTTTGTTAACATTTATCAGTAAGATAGGAGCATATGGTGTCAGTGCAACAGGTGCTGAGCATTTCTCTGATATTTGAATCAATTTACCATCAGTTAGAAAAAGAGAAACCTGTACCAGGTACGATCTGACGTTAACACAGTGATAGCAAAAATTGTGAAAGAGAATATGTATAAAAAAAGTGCAGATTAAAACAAAGCCAGTTTGTTGCTGCTTTCTTTTGGACTGAATTTATTAAGACTGGATTTATTTTTTTTTTTTTTAATGATAAAAACTTTCACCTTTTCCCTACTTGAAAAAGACCACAGAAGACCCAAAACAAAGACAGGGCAAAAATCTCCTTGAACACTGGTGACAGTTTTCTATAAAGGCTGTAACATTTCAATATAGAGATAGGATAAGCATAGCCTGCAAACAAATGGTTTGAGAGAGCTATCTCAGTAATGTTGGTTCCAACACATTTTAGAAACCAAAGTGAAAGAGGCCAGAGACTGCTGAAGCAGAACTTGTGCTTGTTGAAAACAGAGAGCCAAGCAAGTATCTGAACAATATACTGCCATGCTAGATGTGAATTTGAACACTCAAGAAGGAGAAAGGTACAGAAAGTTTATAAGGTCATTGCTACATGATTGCTGTAAACTACAAGAGGCTGAATACCACTGATGCAAGACAAAAAGGTTACAAACAGCTGGCCCAAGGCTAAAAATGAAAAAGTAATAGCTCGAAGGCTAACCCGGTGCAGGACAGAAGGTTACTATTGTAAATCAAAAGTAGGTCTCTCTAGAAAAGGAAAGGGGAGTGCTAATGAAACAAATGTGAAGCCTAAGCAGAAGGTATGAAATACAGACTGATTCAGATTTTTATGATAACCTGATTTACTGGTGGAATAACATATAATTTTGCTGAATGTACTTCTGTTTAAAACTGATGTAAATGATTCCAGAATCAAGCCCCCAGGGCAAACAGATAACACATCTTGGAAGAGCTGGTGGGTTACAAAATATACAAGTCTTGTCTCAAAGGAGACAAGTAAAAATAAGCATTTTTCCCTAAGGGGGAGTTTCATATTTTTTCCAGTAACCTCAAATATCGATAACAGTAAGTTGAACAGTACCAAAGAAATGGTAGTTATTAATTCTTTACAATGCATTAGCCTGATTAAAATGATGACTTAGGCATGAATTCTCCATCCTGACTGATTGTTTCTGAAGCAGAAGTCAAAGAGTTGGGCAAGAGATACATACAGGATGAAGTTGTCTTAGTTGGAAACATCAGCAAGCATTGTCGGGGGGGGCGGGGATGGACACGGCAGGGAAGAAAAAGCCTATCACAGCTGTTCTGGTTCTAGCCCTACAGTTGTGGATTTGTCATTGCATGGCTACTGGAACTCACTGACTCCTTTATTAATAAATTAATTCCTCTGGAAAACATAATTTTACATTTTGCAGAATTTAAGAACAAAAGGGACCATAAGTCTGTATGTTATAGGCCCTAAAATTACCCCAATTACTATTCATAGCAGCCTTAGATTGTTATGTAAGTGGGATTCTGAATGTATACAGATGTTTAGGCACAAAGTGTCTTTATCAGCAGCTCTGGAATTCATTGTTTCCTAGAGGCTTTGATATATCTCATGGCATGACAGATTGTCAAGGTTCCCTGCATCAGCTGAACTGTGGAAACTGCATATGATGTCTTAGACTGACGCAAGCACAAGGTATTGCATCTTAGCTTAATCCTCTTTCATCAAAAGCTGTACCAAGTCATGCAGAAACATCCATAAGATCATCAACAGTTATTCATTAAATATAATAGGCCATTGTAGAAAAATATACAAAAGAACAGTTTGTGTCAACTGTATTAGGCTACTGCATACTGAAGATCTTTAGGTTGGTAAAAGCAAAACCATGTCGTTGTGTAGTCTATGCCACATCAGACACGCTGTGAAAACCAGAATAATGATGCCGTAACCTTATGCTGTAAATCACAACAGGGAGCTGCTACAGGTCTATAGTTGTTGGCTGCTCCAACTACCATATCTTGACCAGATTTTTCAGTTCTGCTTCCTTTGAATTCTAGTGGATAGTCCACCCAACGTAACATTTTTCATAATGTCAACTCCTTCCACATCCTTGCAGATATCAGTGAGCCGTAGGGGCAGGTGCTGTGGTGATGAAGCCTTGGGCACCAGAGTGGGTGGCAGTGGAGCTGGTGGGGCAGCCTGGTCCCCTCATTCCCTGACCAGACCTAATACTGCAATCCCCAATGAGGCAAACCAGGCTGGACTAGGGTTGGTAACCAGGGCTGGCCACAACTCATCATCGCTACATGCTGCTGCAGGTCCTGGGCAGGCACCTTGCCTATCCAGGAAGTCAAGTCAGCAAGGGAATATCAAGATCAGGAAAACTGGATACAAGCATGACTGCAACATAGCTCAGGCTCTTTCCCGTGGTCCATAGATGTAGTTCCCAAGACAATGTGTGGAGGCCCCAGACAAGGCTTCTCACAACTCTCACAATTTAGCTGTTTTTCACAAAAGTCTGATCCAAGGTTGTAGCTATATGTTTGGGTTAATACCTAGACTGTAGTCTTCATTGTACTAGCCTGATTACCTTGTATAAACAATGCATGCCTTACAACGAAGAACTTGAAGAAGAACTAAAAGACTGATAAAAGGGGAACATCCTGCCCTAGAAGGCGTTGGAGGCTGGATGATTCAGGGGGAGATCATGACCACCAACTCAATTCAAGACTGGAAAGACTTGCCCCCACACACCTGCAAGGAGCATACGTGCTAATTTACATGGCAAGTGAGGCTAATTTGAACACACCTAACCCATGAGCATGAACTTAGGTGGGTTTTTGCTAATCACGTAACAATATAAATACGCGGTAGTTCTTTTGTGTGGTGTGCTAGCTTTGTTGAATTACCACCTAGCACCCATCTTTGTGCAAACATGAGATAAATAAATATCTTGGCTCTGTGTGTAAGATTGGCTTATTGCACACTGGGTACCGGACCCTGCTTGTGGGACAACAAGATTACACAGCATCATAGGAGAGCTGACCTTGAACACAGGCAGCCTAATCCATAGGAGTAGGGAGAAGAAGATGCAGATCCAGATATTGAACTCAAGATCTTGTTACAAACTATCCCCACTAGACTGCCTGCAACTTGTTAGCTGGGCAGTTGGCATGGAATGTTTCCTGCATCACAGCTTAGAAAACTCTTAGCTTAAACACCCTGATTCTTATGCAAATTCACATTGCTGTAGGTGATATCCTCCACCTCTACATAATCTCTACATCCGTTGTTACTGTGGAAGGTTTGGAAAGGAATCCAAAAGTAATTTCTGCCTGCTAGGGAAAAATAATGCTCCATCTGTCAAGATTTCTTCTACCATTCTTTATAGATGGTTCATACAGACAACTGGGATTTCTTTCCTTATTTTGAATATGTATCTGAATATTGGGATTGCAGAAAAATGGACTGCAAAAACAGACCATTTTTGGTCTTGGAACAGAATTACAAATACCAGAGGCATACGTAGTATGATATGAAAACTAAATAAATCATTAAAGAAATTTTCATGTGTCAGCTGTGAGCTAGTAACTGACCTTGTAATTCTGAGCCAATTTCAAAACACATAGATCAGGATAAGTCAGCACTGACAAAACATGAACAAAACTTCCCAACTCCCAGAATCCAATATAGTTGTGTATATTCATGCTAGAACTTGACCATTATCTGAACTACACTATATTATTAATGTAAGTTTCCCCAGCACACACACTTCTGCTATGTGGAAATTTGTAAATGTATTAGACACTTAATACTATCAAGCTTCTCCACTTTATTCGTCCACCTAGCATCTGTGTAATCATAGGTTCTCAGCTCACAAAGGTATTCTAGCTGTTAGCAATTGGAAAGTACTGAAGCATCCTAGCTAGGCTATTAGTATTGTTGTACAACACGGGTTGTAGCGTCGAGTTGCAGAATGGGCCAGATTCATGAGCCCCCTCCAGTTGCTTTCCACTGCTTTGGTAATGGAAAGCAGCTGTAAACCCACTTTAGCTGAACATTTAAGCTGGGTCTATGGTTATTTTGCACTGTCTGAGAAGCACAAAGCAGCTGGAGCCTACTAACAAATCTGGCTTTCTATTTATGTATTCTGGTAGGGAGGGATTAATTTTCAGACCATATGCAACTGCTTACTGGTGAGAAAGGTTTTTATACTTTCCACATAGATATTATACAATATAACATTTTAAGAGGGTGTATTAGTACAAGCTGCGAGTGATTCAAATCAGACACACGCAGTGTTATAAAGTCAAACACTTTCCTTTTCTAATTTAAAATTGTTTTCTCATAGAATAAATAATATTTTACCCTTGAACGGTTTTCTTTCTTCCATTTGTGGAAAGACCAGATGGGTCTCACAGGTCATTCACAGTTATGAGAGAAACAACAACAACAACAAAATCCCTTTTCAGAGGTAAGATCTTGTATTCCTTACTGGAAAACAAATTATTTACTTGGATGAAAACCTTTTGTATTCCAGTGTAATTGCTAATATCTGTGGGGTGTCCTGGAAAATGAGATGCTTTGTATCAAAGAGTTGTAACTTATCCCTGTGCATAAAATCTAAATAAATAAATTGGAGCAGACCTTAAGGTATCATGCAGGGAGGAGATACAAGGAATACAGCTGTGAAATCAGTGGAAAACCTCAAGTGATAACAAGTGGACAAGTTAAAATTATTTCACAGTGGGACTGGAGTGA
Source organism: Aptenodytes forsteri (assembly GCF_000699145.1). NCBI lineage: Eukaryota > Metazoa > Chordata > Aves > Sphenisciformes > Spheniscidae > Aptenodytes > Aptenodytes forsteri. Next base: position 3,305,474 of record NW_008794836.1, on the reverse strand, counting down.
TCTGGCTATATTGGTTTTTTTGTTGTTCTTAAAAGAAAGATGGGGAAAGAGGTTTTCTCTGTTCATTATATTTTATAAAGAATTTAAAACTACTTCCTGCTGTTGCAGTAAAAATAGCTGCTATGGAAGAGTCAATCAACAATGGATTTTTTTTTCAGGCTATAAAGATTATTTTTCTAGATGAGTTTTCTAAAATTAAAAATATGATAAGTTATTTTACACATACCAGAAGACAGTACAAGCAAAAGAATTACAGTCTCATCAAGAACATCCTAAATGAAACATTTGATGAAGGGGTGAATTCCTTCCACCCCCCCAAGTCTGAAGAAGCCATCTATGGCCATGGTGAAAACATGACTAAAAGAAGTGCATTTACAAATAGGACTGATGTACATATTCTTTCAGGAATATTAACAAAGCTCAGCAAGACTTTTGTCTGTGAAAACTAGCTTACACTTTCTTTCAGCAGAATATGTAAAGCATGTGATCAATCAAGCTACAGTAATTCATGAATATTTCAGAAAAATAGGTCCCATTTAATGGATCTCTGCTGCCGCTGATTTCAGTGTTTTCACCTACGCAAAACTTATTTTCTTCAGAGATTGAAGGTGCATGGGAACATTCCTACTGGCATAAGACATGGGAACAGCTATTGGTGTCACAGGACTGATTTCATCAGGCTTGGCACAGGCCTGTGTAACACGGACTTCTGCAGATCAGAGAACTTAGGGCAACAGAAACCTAACATTCAGGATCATAGCGCACAAGCTCTGCAACTACTTTGGAATTACATGAATGGTGCCACTGAAGTATCTACGTCACCCTATCTGCTATAAAAGAAACCTACCGGCTTACACGTAAGTGTCTACATTCCAGATAAGCGTACTGATCAGATGAATCCCACACATGGTGGGATTCTCAGAGATGTGGCATAAGAAAACATAAAAGAGAACTGTAAGAGATAAAATTACTTTGTCAAAAAATGACTACAAGGAGACATGAGGAAAGACACAGATAGGCTGAGCTTCAGGACTAGCACATGTAGCAAAAATAGTGAAAAGTTTAATGTGACAGATATTGGACAGATGAGCAAGAAGGGAGAAATTATCTTTTGAATGTAAAAAAGAAAAATAAATCTCACAAGAATTTTGACCCAACTTTTGACAAAGTTGAGAAGGCAGGAAAGGAGATGATTTAGCTTCAAGTACGTATATAGAGCAATGCATATGATTCTTCTGGGATTCAAAAGTTCATGGTGTTCTGCAGGGATTTTGACTTTTCTTTCCACTTGCTTTCATATAGTTTCCGGTGATTAGTACAAGTTGAGCTCAGGCTAGTGATGTCAAGCATGAATTACTATCTCCTGCCTTTCAGTGAGCTTATTTAAATTCACTACTATTCTTACCAGAGCCACAAAACTTCCAAAAGTTGGCCTGGGAGAACAAACTTACATCTGGTAATACCGTGGTCAGAAACTTCACATCTGCTTCCAAAGTGCTCTTCACACTCAACGCCACTGTACACATTTAAAAAATAGTCTGGATGTTCACATGACTGCTACTTAATTATTCTTTTTTTTTTTTCTTTTATTCTTTCAAGTCTATAAAATAAGTCCTAATTTGGATATAACAATTATGTTGCCAGTGTAGGTACTCAAAATATTCAACATGACTGGGTAAGGCAACATGCCATGATTAATCCAGTGAAAGTCTGGTAGTCAAAAGACAAGCATGTATTTGTTCCTTTACAGCATATGGAAGAGATGACTTTTAATGTTTAGAAACACAGACTACCCTGCATGCTGAATTTGAGAGATTACAGGATAGGGTAAAGATGACTATTCATTTCCTCCAATACACATTTTTTCCCTTCAATTCTCTCATCTTCAAAATGCCACTGCTATAAATATACTTTGGTTGCTGCAGTAATACTTGTATAAAAACTTTTCACTTACATTTCACTCAACATTTTGTAAAAGAAACTAGCTGTCTATGGATTAGATCCAAAGCCCATTGATGTCAGAAAGTCTTCTGTGTGTTTTGCCTCAGGACTTAAGTGCATGGAAAAGCTCATGACAGTATCTGTCAAGAGTAATTTGAAAGAAAGATTAATATTTGTAGGCTAGAAGGAACAACTGAGAACCAGTAGTTTGACCTCCTTCTATTGAACCTCACTCAGACATGTCTGCATCAAACCTGTAACCTTGTGGTTAAAATTATAGCACACCTTTTGGAAGCCATCCAACCCTCTTGTAAAGTTTGCACAATATGAAGAGTTCAAGACCTCACTTGATAAATGAATCCAATCATTAATTGCCCTTGCTGTTATTCCTTAAAAAAAAAAAAAGTACAAGTTGCACCTTATTTTCAATTTCAATTTTTCTAGCTTCAGTGCTGGAAATTAATCTAGCAGAAAAAAGCATTTAGTAAAGAGCCCTCTACCATCAAAAACATTCTTCCTCTGTAGGTACTCATAGAACATGATCAAGTTACCTTTTAGCTTTCTCTACACTAAGTTAAATAGATTGCAGTGGAAAGAGGATGTCCTTGTTACAGAAGGCAGAATGAAAGCATTTTGCACAAATAATTTGTACCAGAACAGCTAGAAGGCTTATCAGCTTATCCTTACCTCTCAAGACAGCACACAAGCTCCTCTGAACCAACCCAGGATCACATGCAGTCACACAAAAGGAAATACTAACAGCAATTGTGGTAATTTTTTTTCAAGTTAAGTGGCTATGTACTACAAGGAGTAAAACCACAGAAACTAAAGGTTTTGAGGCCTTACACTTTGACTACATTCAAGATGGAAAATATCAACAAAATATCCGTGTATACATATATGTGTACATACATACACATGCACATGTATCTCCATATATATAAAAATTAGTTTTCATTACTAAGATCAAAAGTAGAGCAGGTAGAAAAATCCTGTGTGTCAACATTTCAACACTAAAGTGATTTTTAAACATGAAGGAAAGCAAAAGTCGGTTTCAATATAGTATCCTGTGTCACAAATAACTTCCTTGGTTCTATAATAACATTAATGCACATTGAAGTAGCAATTGCAATACAATGTCATAGTATTTACCATTTTATAAGCAGATTTATTTTTTTTTAAAGGTAGACGTTTTTAGAAACATAGCATCACTTAGGACATTTTTCTCTCTTGACATTAAAACTATTTAAAGAAATGCATACATTGCATGACAAAGAACAAAAATATTTTTGGACTAAGAACATGATTATAGTTAGATTCAATTCCTGAGAACAAAGTGAGTTTTTCTAAGAAACGAATATTCACTCTTATTTTACCAGTCCAACATTACTTCTGATACGTTTATATTCCAAGAATAAGCAGAATAGAATAATCTAGCTCTAAGCATTATCTTTATTTTGGTGCTATGAAAACAAACAAACAAAAAAATGATGCTAATTGCCTTCCTAACACCAATGGTAACAGCAGCTATGACGACAATATTTTCATGCAATTCTAATGTTTTATTTATGTTAATATAAACATACCATAATAAACACTTACAAAACATTTATCATCCAAGCCTCTTTGTGCATCAAAATTACATTTCTATTAATATGACTAGCAACAACAACAAAAAAAAATAAAAAAAAAATTCTGTAGTTTGAAGGAAAACCAGCCATTTAATCATACAACAGCTAACAGGGTGTTACTGGAGTAATTTACCTAATTGATTTATAAAGGTATTGAAGAGAATTTATTATTTAGCTAAAGAATGTAAGAGAGATTAAAGTTAAATTTTAGGACATGAATGCTCTTTTCAATCTGTCTTATAAATTTTGATAAATGAGCAGTTAGATTTACCACTATAACATGCCTGTTTTGGGGGGGTTTGTTTCTTTGGGGGTGTGTGTGTGTGTGTGTGTGTTCATTTTTATTTTGTGTTAAGTAAACACGAAGGAATATTAAACAAGTTTGCCGAAGTACTTCCTGATTAGGCTTTTTCCTTTCTGATAAATAGAAAAACTCTAGAAGGAAGAGTAAATAATTTCTTTGAATGGGCGCTGCACACTAGGACTCCATCTCAATCAATTATCCATGATGCTTTAAAAATGGACTCTAACCAATGTGTAGGTTTTCTGTACTAGCAAAGTAGACACATACTTCCTATGTAAAGCTTGCTTGATTTTTCCTGACTAGTTGTATGGGACATTGTCTCCAGGATACAGACAGAAGGATATCTGTGTATTGATTAGTGTTAGAAAAGACATCTGAAGTAAGAGGAACCCTTAACCAACCTCCGGCTCTTTATTTAGTTCCTTGTACCTAGATTTTAAACGTCTTGAACAAACCAGATATGAAAATGTATATCATATCCTCATGTTATTTGACTGTGAATTTAACTGCTAAAATTAATTGAAATGGCATTTCCATGTAAGCAATATATTAAAATGTTGAATCTACTTATAACACAAGCATCAGCAAATTAACTATATGTCAATTGTTTTAAATAAACATTTTTGAGAATTTAAAAATAATCTAATTGCTCTCTACTTTACTATTTTCACATTTCATAGACACAAAGCAACTGACCACAGTTCAATGTTATGCTTTACTAGACCGTTATGAGTCCTGAATACTTGAGCTGTTTTAACACAAGTCTTTGTAAATACAAATATTATTTTAAAAAGAGTATGCTGTGAAAGTGCTTTTAGACACAGTAGCAGTATGGACTTGCAGTTCATTAGTCCACAAGCAAGAAGATATTACGAATTTAAAGCCACTGCTGAAATTTTTCTCTAAGATGAATAGATGTGGTATAGATGTATGTATTTATTTATTTATTTTAAATTTAGAAAGGAAAATGGCTTGAGAAAGGCAAAAGTTCACCTTAATATTCGGGGCATGGAGGATTGTTTTTATTACTTATGATTCCACCCCACCCATCACCTCTTCTTACAAATGAAAGTTTTGGGCACCTCCATTATAGAAATAGATAATTATCTAGGTTTTACAGTCTGAATATAATACTAGCATATAAGAAAGTCACTGTCACCTTAGCTCCTAGTTTGCTTAGGGTGAAATACAGCTTTGGGCAAAATTCCTGAAGAAAGCCAAAGCGTCAGCTAACTTCTATCTAAAACTACTAATGTGGACATAATTATGCATTTAAATAATATCAACTTTGTGCAGATATGAAGTAGAAAGGCACACTTCATTTTAACCGTTCAAGAGATGCACAACTTAGTTATACTGCTATGATCAACTTCCTTGTAACATGGTTTGTTTTCAGTATCACAAAGCATGGCCAAAGGTAAGACAGGCAAATTGTAAGTTTCTTGACTTTGTACCGATTCTATACCACTTTCAGGAGTAAACACTACAAATTTGGCTAACTACCTGAATGAAAGAAATCCAGGTTGTGAGAAGAACTGGCAGATTGACTGTCAGCTGTTTGGAAAGCAGTCTCTCTTCTTCCTGTTATTTGTGTAACCTAATATACCTTACCCTAACAACTTCATCAACAACTCCATTCCTCTTTCCAGAGGTGTGAACTTGGGAGAAACAATACCCCTGTAGTAAGTTACACTTCTGCATAGAGTTTACTTTATTACACCCCAAAATTCTCCTGCTTTTGGACATTGATTCTTAGACCACTTGTTAGTATAAGAACTCACAGATGGTCAACAAAACTTCTTCACTACGCTAAGTTGAAAAGATTAGTTTGCATTCAGTTTGATACTAATGGACATGTGTCTGTTACGTGTCATCAACCAGAACTTCCATGTACCACCAAAATACCACTGTGCGTTATGGGGGACGTATTATCTCCAAAAAGCACACCCATCGGTTCAAAACAATTATTTAGATAAAAATACTCATTGACCTTAATTGCCTTTTAAGATGTGGTCTGTATCCCTGCCAGAGACACTTTGTCATCATGAGGCTAACACACAGTGTAAAAAGGTTATCAGAGAGGAAAACATTAAAATCCTGAACATTATTCTAGAGCAGCATTTTGAACTCTCAACAGATGTCACTAATGTACCTGGTTTACAGTAACATGCACTTTTACATTTTGTCATTCATATTGACTTTCCATTTGACACTCTCTAATGGATAATCAAGGTCAACTAGAGCATAATCAATTAGTCTGCATTAATTGGTGGCCAGAACTACATTTTTCTTGTGATTTCTGACATATCCATGTACTGTACATCTTTCAGCTTTCCCTGGGGTCCCCTTCAAGCATGTTGCTTTCAGAGTAATTATAATGAGTTAGAATGTCTTTATTCAATGATATTCTGGCAAATTATTCTCCAGGAGCACCAAACAGAAGGTAAATTTTGCCTTAAAATATTCCATGCTTCTATCAAAAATATCATTTGCTCTTTTAGTGGCATATTGACAGTAATACTATAAAAGACATCTTGACAATCAGAGTGGCAGGTAGGAAGACAGGCAGAAAATTCCCATCTCAGAAAATGCTACTAAAGAGGGGGGAGGACCAAAAAATATATTAAAAAAAGGAAGTGTGTCTGCTGCAGCCTCAGAGGGTTTTCCTTCACATTTCCTTCACCTGGGGCGGGTAGACTATCTCTAACTGAATCAGGGCATGGATAAAAAAAAAAAGCTCCACCCTGCCTTACAAAGGTGTACAGAAAGGAAAACCATTTACATTTAAAAGATATAGGATGGTCTGGAGTCAGAGTAAACCTCTATTGGATAAGCTTGTTTACAATTCACATCTTTTGCTCTTCCGTGCCATGTTTCCTCCGTTTCCTTCCCTATCTACCCTGATTAACCTACTCCTAACTATCTTATGCCTAGTTATCCCTAGCGTTCCTATTAACTTTGGAAGCATTGTGAATTTCTCTTTGAGCCTTATGAGAATCTTGAGAAAACATAAATTCCTAATCTGAAGTCTTTACAGAGTCAAGAAAGCCTTCTAGTCCCCATTCTGAGTCTTCTGAAAATACAAGAGAAAACCATCTACATGTCTAACTTGCTGCTGTCTTACTTTTTCCTGGACAGAAAGACTGGGATACATTGTCCTGCTGCCATGTTCTATGTATTCTGATCCTTCTCTCATAACAGCGACGGATATAACCAGAAACTTCGTTCTATCATGAGGAGGTAGCCTTGTCCTCCGCAGACTTGCTGACTAGGCACTTTGTGTCATTGTCCAGATCATTAATGAAAATGCTAAATGGGGTTGACACCATTTAGACGTCATTAGGATGTGTCAGAAAGATACCACTAGAAACCAACTGCCAGCTGGAGTTTGTCCCATTGATTATAACTCCTTGAGCCCAATGGTCCACCCAATTTTCCAGCCACCTATTCATCCACTTAAATAGTTCATATCTCAGCAATTTGGCTATAAGGATGCAATGCGAAAGCATGTCAAGAGCTATGCTGAAGTCAAGGTAAACAATATGCATTTCTCCCCTTGCCCATGCAACAGATCATCTCATCATAGAAAGCAATTGGTGCAGTCGGCTACAATTTGCCTTTGTTGGTGACAGGGAACATTCAGCACAAATTTACCTTGTCCTTTGTGTGCCTGGACATGGCTCTTGTAGGATGCTTTTTTGAAGATGAATGTGAGGTTTACCTACTTTCAGCAACAAGGAACCTCTCCCTTGCCATCACCTTTCAAAAATGACAGAGCACAGCCTTGCAATGACATCAACCAGCTTCTCAACACCCTTGAAGGCATCCCGTTGGGCTGCAGGCTACGCTCAGAGAATTGGAAGACATGGGTGTTACATTACCAGAAGATTCCATGGCAGTGACATTAGTATCTCAGCCTTTTCAGTGTTATCACTATGTCTACTGCCCCATCAACCAGTGAGACCACAGGTTCCTTAGTCTTTTTTTTTTTGCTGTCAGTTTCCGGGAATGTCTTCATTTTAATGGTGATCCCTTTTAACTCAGTAAAGCAGTATTGACTTGCGTAGACAGCAGTAACAATTTGGGAAGGACCAACAGTCACTTTCCTAGAAATCTCACTCTACAAGTGCAGAAATAGCATGCTAACTTGAGACCTCTCAAAGAAAAGCATGCAACTAATGGCCTCTGAAAGCTTGCCACTCAAAGGTAATCTAAGACTCTAGTTTAAGGGCTTCATACAAGTAGAACAATTATTTAGGTCACTGCCATGGATACATATACTGCTGAGAGACTGATGGCAGATGTCATGAAGCTAATGAAAATTTTCCATGCGAAGGAATTTATTTGTTCATTTTGATGACATGGGTCAGAGCATTTTGATTTTTGCCACCCAAGACAGCCACATGAATTTTCAGATATTCACGCCAGATCTCCTTCCAACCATGTACTCCAAATGGCTTCTGACACTGTGTTTGAGACCCCAATGCACTGACATCTGTTAGCAATTATCTCTGCAGGTTAATCCCTTTCCTTCCATTCCCACCAACAATATATTCCATGCTTATCCTATCTGTATTGAAACGTGTTCACATAAGAAAGCATCTAATGTCAACGTGTTTAAATATAGAACACAGTAGGAGCAAGGTAATATAGAAGTTACTTTGTTTGAAGGATTGTGGTTCTTTTCCTGCTTGCTGTGTGTACCATTGGCAGTGCACTTCTAGGCCATCAGTACTCTGTGAGGGTAGAGGGTGGCAGAATTTTTGCAGATCTTGTCCACTCATCCTTTGTCATTTTGAACAAATGCTTTCTTTGCTTCTTAGCTATTTCAAAGCAATATCTTCCAACTGAAAGGCTGAGGAAGTTAATTAACATTTATTTAGCTGTCCCCTAAACCAGACACAAAAACAGCCTAAAATGCCAGGCTTTACTAAACATACAGTCCCATCTGAGACATCCATCACCTTAACATCTCAAAATTAAGAACAGGTGTCTTATTCACAGAAAGATAATGTGTAAAATCATAGGACATCTCTAAGCCTCACTAAGAACAAGAGAGGCTATGGGGTTGATCTTTCCAGATTGAGGAAAAGGATTTTAATTATTTTGCTTGATTTGGTCACCATAGCAACAATGACTGTTCAGGGTTTTCTGCTACTCTGAGCCTCTTATACTGACACACAATATAGATGCACAATACCTGTGTCCACACCCTTTAGGCCAAATAAGAGAAGGTAGGCAACAGATTGGTTGGGATTTCTTTCCAGCTAATACAAAAACCCACAAGCAAAAGACAACTGAAGGAGAGAGATGGAGGCACCACGAAAAAGAGAGAAGAGATACAGAAATGCATCCTTCAGCTGATGAAAGGCAGACATCTCTGACAGAAAGTGTTATGCATTGTTTCTACACAACAGGAAAACCAGAATGACAGCCCAGCCACACACATAGAACAACTCTGCCAACAGCGTTTTTTTTCTTGCAGAAGCCTTTTACGGGCCCTTTGTTTCCCATGTCACATTGTAGGAACAGATACTTCTCAGTGGTGCCCACCTTCCCTCTACACACAGCCTGCTGCTCCACTGCAAAAAACAAATGAAGGCTTCTTCCAATACCATTCTATACCAGAAGGAAAATTTACTGCATGAGCCAGCCGGCCAAAGTGTTGAGAAAGGCAAGTTTTGTCATCACAGGGCAGGGAGAAAACAATGATGATACATCTGGCCCCAGGCTGTGACTATGTGGTATCCTTCTGCTCTCACTAAGGCCTAGGAGACAGCTTTTAAACCTTTCACAGACTAAACCACCATTATGTTCTTCCTCATAGTTAGGGTACCTGTGTAGCTGCAAGGTCTCTCTCTAGCAGCAGGGAAGAAGGGAAAGGGAACGGGAACTGCAGGGCTTGGGAGCTCACTCAGTATTAATGTTCAGAGTCATTTGGACAAAAAGGTGCCATATGAAGCTGCTCTACCAATAATTCCTCTTTAGACGATTCTGCAATTGTCTGCTCTGAAAAAAATGCCAGCTTTGCCAGTATACAAGTTAGGCCTAAAAACATTTACATAGGTCTGTGACATGTTCAATACCTGCCCATATACTTATCACTTTTAGGCCTGCTATCTCAAGATAACAACAGTGTTAAAGTTCACACTGTTCTGTTGTGCAATTTAGAGCTGAGACTGCTTAAGCAAAGCTTTCTCCAGATTACTTCCATAGAAAAAGGGAACAAGTAGAAGAAGTCTCCACGTGCCTTTGCAGCATTCAGTAAAAGTGTTGTTTCACCAGAGCTGTTAATCAAGTTGAAGTATGGAATTTGCACTGAAAAAGAACCAGACAATGATGAAAAGAAAGAATTCTATAACAAATAGAATTATCTTTCCTTAATACACCAAGAAGGTAAGAAAGTGCTGTGCCTGATTTGTACAAAAGTTACTGCTGTTATGAAACACTAAAACATCAAACATCATTACATGACAAATCAAAACTCCTTCAACAAATTCACTGCTGATTACCTTAGGGACAAACTAGAACTGCTGCTTAATGGTTCATTTTTAAGAAATTGGTCAAGGAAATGGAGTTGCTGTGCATGCTAGCTGTATAAAGGTTCCTGAGAACACTAAAAGGAAGAAGCCATATAGTGAGGTGTTCAAGACTGCATGCTGAAAGTTTTAGGCATCTTACCCCTGAGAAATAAAGCTACATTTAATAAAATCAACTCATTTGTGGCATCAGGTCACACTGTGTAGAAGATCTGTGCAACCAAGTTCAAAAGAATATGGGAAAATTTGCTGCATTTCCATGGTGCTGGATAAGAGTATGAATACCAGATCTGAGCTCCTTATTTTAGTGGAGGATGACCGAGGAATTCATAACTTCAAAGGAGCTACTTGCCCATATCTTGAATCAAACCGATCATTTTGTATTCCCTGTGCCAGATATTTGATTAAAACAACATGAAAAACTTTCTATGAGGTACATTTCCTATGATAAGAAGCTAAAAGGAGAGCCACCAAAGAACAAAAAAGTTGTTGAGCTATACGCATCTGCATTTTTTAAATATAGAGGTCTTGCTGCACCTATCTTCAGAATGGATCACATCTTGAACAGTTTGTTGAAATGCATGTAAATTCTCCAACTGAGAGTTATGAACCACTTTTTGGCCTCTCCTGGAGATTATGAAATTTTGTTTGAAGATGTCAGACATGTCAGACCAAAAAGTATTTGATTGCTGAGCAGAGCAGAAGTGCCAACCAAAAGGAGAAGGATTGATAAAGAAATCAAGTTGATGAATTCCTTCATTCAAAAGTGGAAGGCTTAATTCAACAACAAGCAAAACAATATTGAGCTTGTAGTTGTCTTCATGTTCTTTTACATTATTAGTTTTCCCAATGCTTGTGCACTGGTGCAAGAAAGGTGAAGAATGTGCAAGAAAAAGTGAAACTCATTCCATTAGACCTAAAAGGTTGGATTGGGATATAGAAGTATAGGGGGGGTTTGTTTGTAGGTTGGTTTTTTTTTTTTAATCACTAAAGTAAGTTTCAGTATGATATTTTTGTATAGTTTAGAGAATTCTGTAACTTCCAACAGCCTTACATCATCAACAAAGCAACAGTCTAAAATGCAACTATTCATTTTCAAAATAGTGTTCTTACACAGTTTTTCTATTTCCTTTCTATTACAAGAACCAAATTCTATGGCAAGGTTTTATTTTCAGTGATGATTCCATGCTGAAACTCCACACGTGGGGCTGGATAGCATACTTTGGTGCATCAGAGAAGAGGGACTGAAGACAGAACATGACACACAGATTGCCATATTAGAACCTATTTGAATTATCAGAGCGCCACACTGAATTACAACATCCCTGTTTTGAGGCATTCTGTCTTTTGGAGAGAATGTCGGAGAGGAGAGGTTTCTCTAGAAAGCTGGTTTTGTGAAAAATGTGTCACTTCTTTTAGGTGTGGTTGCTGTGGAATGTTTTTTTTTTTGGTCCTGCTTAAAAGTTACATCCATCTTCACCAGTGCAACTGAAGAATAAGTAGACATACTCGTACATACTAACACTAGTTACAGAGATTAAGATGTGACAAGACTGCTCAAGCTGTTACAAATAGATGTCTAGCAAACTGCTAAAGCTATTATCTACACTGGCTAGCTAGCAATAGCAAATATATGGCTTTTCATTCTGCAGTCATAATACACAGCTAACTGTGTGGACAATGGATTTAACCTGAAGAGTTTTGCAACCCCACTTCCAGTAAAAAGGACAATCTTTTTGTTCTCAGAACTATACAGAAAACATCATTATGCTTGAGTGTGTGCAAACAAAAAACTGGGTTATTCACCTTGAGACCAGTTGGAAATCAGAGGACAAAAGATGAAGCTCAGTATTTGCCAAATGGTGAAAGATAAAATGTAGATCTTATTTTCAAACAGCATATTTTAAAGAGTAAGACAGAAAAAAGCTTTTAAAACTTTGTCTCCCAAGAAAGCATGTTTCATTCCTTCACTTCCAAAGGGATTACCTTCAAAATATAAGACACCTTTGATAGAGCTTGTTCTCATTTACTGAAAACAAATGAAAGAGGAAGCAACGAGGGAGAGGGACAGAGACGCCTTACATTACATACAACTGATATTCTTTACTAGCACAAGTTTAACTGAAAAATACTTTGTTTTCATGTTTTATACCCCAAGAGAATGCTCCTGATACAGAAGGAGTAGCAACTGAAGATGTGTCAGCTACCAACCACCTGAAACTTGAAGTTCTTCAGAGAATACTGGCAATGAACAGATAATTACCTACTTCTCTGTGTGTGTGTGCGTGTGTGTGAGAGAGAGTATCTGTACTTATCTCCTCCCGCCCTTAAAAATCTGCATACTTTTCTTGAAGTTATCAGATCTACCTAAAAAATCCTAAACACTAGAAAACTGATAGAAAAATATCAGTGTGGTGCTGCATAACAATTACCAAGCAAAGGTCCATTCACTCTGGTTTCCTAACTTCCTGTTTCTCACCTATAACACCAGATGAAAGCACAAGAATTTACTATATAATACTGGATAACTTGCTGCACCACAACTTTCCTTCCCCTGCATTTCCTCTTCTATAGACTAAGAGGTTGACCACAAGAAATGGTGCATTCTGAAAATGAAATACCAGTAAAATGTGACAGCTTGCAGCAAAATTGGTAGAATCTAAAAGAAAAAGACAAAAAAAAAATGTTTCTATCAATTGTTAAAGATGAAATATCTTTCTGAAAATGGCAGATTTTGTGTTCATGGTATAATTTCCTATGGTTACAATTTGTTTTCCTTCCCATGGAAAGGAAAAAAGTTCATACTGAAGTTGACTTAGCACTAGTCACCTCACTCAGGTTCATTCTTATTACTGCACCTAATAAGGTGACAGTCCCCTTTAAGAGAAGAAAAGTCTAGGAATCCTGCTCTATCATATTTTTCTTCACAGCTCTTGAAAACCTGACGCAGACAAAAATCTAGAGAATTGAAGCAAGGTTTAGAAAAATCTCAAGGCAAAGACTTGGGAACAGAACAGTACAGCTACTGCATTTGTATGCATTTTCCTTCTGTCTTATAGCAATGAAAATGTCAGAGAGAAAATGACTCAGCTACAGAAGGACCAGCTGGTCTGGAAGAAGATAAGCATGTCAGGGCAGGTTATGTGACCCAGGGGAGAGGCACAGAAGTGAGGGATCAGCCCCCTCATCTCCGAATCAGAGCAGCCTCTCCTCTCTTGCCTTCTATTAAAAGGAAGGCTATAATATTTCAGCAGAATGAGAAAGAAGGGGTAGGTCCGCCCTATTATAAAAGTCTACATTTAAGAGAAGACTGAAAATAAAACTGTAGCTTTACTCCAAGTATTTCAAAATTGATGAGTAAGTGTAAGAACCAAAAGACAGCAAATATTTGCCAGATCACCTCAGTCTTTGTGCATATGCTAAGGATATGTGGTCTTGCTGACTTAGCAACTAAATGTGACAGTTCCAGAGCAACTGGAACTGTTTGGTTTACTTGCATATATGTGCAAATAGCCAAAGAGATGAGATCACCTTAACCCTACAAGTTCTTTCTTCCAACTTTCATTAATTTACCTTTATATTAAAGGCTCGTCTTATTTATAAATTCTGTCAGAAATGTCTTGTTAAGCTCATTTTAGAAACTCTACACAAATCAGGAGGGTGGTTAGGAACAGAATAAGTCAACTTAAAGCAGAAAAGGCAGTTAAAAAAAAAAAAAAAGGAAACACCAACTGAGAATTTCAATATACCTGAGATGTTCCAAAAGTGCAGAACTGGAAGGCATTCAAGTCAGAATTCGGTCTTTTCATAAGCCAATGTTTTAACAATATCATTATAATCAAATCACCGCATAATCACAGAAGGAAGTGTTTCCAAGCAAGTTTCCCACATGCGGTTCCCAGAAGACCTGTCCCAAACATGCAGAAATAAAAGCAAGATTCAGGAAATGTTTTAATTAGGCTGCTACGCTATTAACTTAACCCATCTGGGAAATACTAGCAGTAACTTATTCAATGTAAATTGTCATTCTTTAATTGTTTTACATAGTAAAAGGCTGTCCTCAGCCCTCAGCCCTTCACAGCTGGTCCACAACCTGTTGTGGGTACCCAACCTGTCCCTCCTTTCAAGTAAGTTAAAGTGCTGCAGAAGAGGAGTTGTCTCCTCAAAGCTCCAGCTTTGTTTCTCACTTCCTTAGAGCATTTCTAAGCACTCATTCATATGTCACAGATGTGACCGAGCTTCCTGCCATCATACTGAATTTCTGAGCTGCTGGGGAGGAAAGGCAGGAAGAGCTGGATTAAGGGCAGGAGAAGGAAGAAAGAACATTTATCCAAGTTCATTACAAAGGAAAGTGTTTTGCCAGGTGCTCTTTCACCAAAAAGGTGATTGTCAGAATGAGCAGAAAAGACAAAAATGATCTGACACTCAAGCCACTGAAAATTTGCTGGCCAGAGTGGCAAGGATCCCCTAATGCAGCAGTTACTACAAACCAGTTAATTACTAAACACGTGCCATTCATCAGTTCAAGCAGTTATAAAACACTACCATTTGTCTATAGAAGAGCTTTGCTTCCCCTCCTTGTCAATATGCACACAGACAGGTTAATAGAAATGATGGAAGAGAGAAACGCCAATTAAGCTATGGGATATCTGCGTGTGTACTTACTTACATATATTTACTATGGAGAGGCTTCAAAAACAAATCATAAATGTCTCGCTACACAGGCAGGAGTCATCAGTATTCTCCCAACAGCAGCAACACACTGCAGAGTGGGAGCTTGAATTCCCTCAAGCAGTTGACAGCACAGTAGTACATATGCAAAGTCTTAACTTTAAAACAAGGCTTATGGCTCTTAAGAGCATACATTGCAGCTTAAGAAAATACACCAAGTTTATTAGAAAAATATCAATGTATTAATGTTAAAAGTCTGTACAGGTACCTGCCTGTCTCCTGGAAAGCTGAATAGCATCAAGGTCGATGGTTGGACTCGATGATCTTAGAGGTCTTTTCCAACCTCAATGATTCTATGATTCTATAAGTTAGCAAACTTTAGCAACCCTCTTCCATAATCCATTATATGTGAAAATGCAGCAGTATTAAGGTAACTTTTAAATTAGTAAGTGCTGTGGTTCGATATGGAAGAAGTGCAGTGAAGGTGTCTGTTGTTTTGTAATCTACTACCTGTGAACTCTAAGATCTAAGGAGAATTGGAGTGGAGGAGTTAAAGGTTTAATCCAACTGTGAGGCTTTGATCTGCTAAAAAGATATTTTAGAGCTGAATCTGAAAAGAGTCAGGGTTTCAGTCTGCTTTTCTTTGTTCATCCTTGTTCTGTTGCCTAACAAAACCTGCACGTGCTAGCCTTGTGATGGATTTGACTGAAAAGCCTTTCTTTTACCAAACATTTCTAATGTATTATCTTGGATGGAAACCTGCTATATAAAACATTATTATATAACAAAGCTTGACATCTTCAGCACTGTAAGGTTTCTTTCTTAATGTGATTATGTATTTGTAGAACAAGGAAGATGACAGATAAAAGAAGGAATTAACAGTAATATTTTAGTTAGCTTGGTTATTTTTTTTTCTCTTTGGCTGCACTAGATTCTGAAGTGTTTTGCTGTGTGAAGTCACCAATAGATTGTCAACCACATTTCTAAAAAAAGGTCCTGTCTGTTACAGTCACTGTCAATCTGCTGCTTTTTTTCTTTTTCTCCCCCAAAAATGGAGCTTTTTTAAGAAAAAATGAATATAGACTCTGAAATGATCTAGGAATACCTAGTATCCTTATATTCAAGCTACACTTAAGTTCCTATAAACCTCTTGGTTTGTGTATTTGAAATACCCCTTTTAAAAAAAAAAACAAACAAAAACAAAACCACAAAACAAAAAAAAACCCCAAAAAACAGGATTATCACATGCTGGTGACATTATACTGCTTCTGGAGATGAAGTGGTAGTTAGAAGGTTATCTAGCTTGCCAAATGTTCTGACCCTTAAAATAGTAAGACTGTGTTTAAATAGATGTAAGAAAATAGCAAGTGTCTTAGCTGTTACTCAAAGGCTCCAAATCACTGCCCACTATCAGCATTAATTCCCTGCAAAATTGAACCAGAAGGATTTCTTGACATTTAAAATGACTTCATAGCCTAGATGGCTTAGTGGTCAAGATGCAAGGCTGATAGTTGTCCAAATAGCAAAAGAGGGGCTCAGAAGCATTTTATTTCATGGAGGTAAACCTTGCTTTTATGAGAACAAGGCTTATGCAGGAGAGTAGGGTTAACACAGAAGAAAAATAAGACAACTACAGCTTCTGCGGATGGAGGAGGAGGGAAAGCCTGAATCTACAAGTTCCAAAACAAAGCAGGCCACTGAGGGGAAAATAGATCAGAAAACAGCAATAGAACAATGCAAGGACTGAACCCTGTTGTTAAAGCTGTTGAATTTGTAAGTTCTGTATGATATGCTTTAGAAACACATCTTTGGTTTTGTACTGAAGTGTGACATGCTACAATGGAGAATAAGTTAGTCTGAAGGCATATTCCATCAGACAAATGCCTACCACAACAGGCAAAACTAGCTGGCTGTGTAATACATAGATTTCCTTTCCTTGGTGGACAATCTAATTGTTAGTTTCAAACTTCCTCTCACTGCTGCAATGCTGTCCCTGCCTCTCTTCCTTCCCGCACTGTAATCAACCCATGTCATTAGCTGCTTAGTAATATATCCCTTTGTATTTACTGCCCTTCCATAGCTTTCCTTGAGCCTGTATTATTCACTCCCATTTTCATCTCTCTCCTCCCCTGCCAAGTTCTCAGACTAATACTATTCTTATAATTAAGTTATCTGCCCAGACATCTAACTTTAGTTAACGTTAGTGACAAATTCTCAGGTTCTATTTGTATTTCACCATTTTCTTGTTTAGAACAGTTGCTATGTATCTCAACGAAAGTAATTAAAAAAAAAAAGAAGTTAAAAGGTAATAAAGAGTTAGGAAAGGATCATCATTAGCTTTATACCTAAAGAGAAGCCAGAGAAGGAGCAGGGAAATTTTGGAGTGACAGAATATTATTTCAAAGAATGAATAAGGACAATAAGAAGCTGCTCTTAAAATAGTACAGAAGTGCCTGGAAAGCTTTCAGCAGCCTTTTTGAGCTTCAAGGAATGCTACAGATCAGAGAATACAGGCTGAGACAATCCTACAGGATAAGCACAAAAGCAAGAATATGAACTATGAAAAAACAGACTTAGAAATCTTGGGTCTGTTATCATTTTACTAGCTTAATTCTGTAACCTGTTTATATTTACCAGGGACAGCAGATAACAGCAGAAAAGAAGAGGATTACAAATCCTCAAATTACCTCTCCATGTTCCTGCTGCCGTTCTAACCTCTCTCCCTAATCAAATATATATACATGAATAATTATCTCAGCATCACAACCAGATCCCATATATTGCAGCTTAAATTATTGGAAGAGCATAAAAACTTTATTGCTTGATTAAAACAAATCTCAATTCCATCAAATGTAACTCCAAGGTTACGGGCTTTGAGGGAATAGAAGAAATAAGACAATGAAAGAGGAGAAGAAAAATCTGTTGATTGAAATTCTTCAGCAATAGCTCAGATCTTCCTACAGAAAGTTGTTACTGTAGGAAATCACTGTAGAAATCATTCAGCCTTGTACATTGTGGGGAAAGTCATGCAGCACACCACAGGCTGTCAGAGGGACAGCAGGGAGCAAGTTGCAATCATCTTCCTTCCCTGGAACCTCCAGTGGAGACTGAATGGAACTGGAGGGTTAAGCTACAAAACTTTGCTGATGCTTTGCATGGGTAAAGCATCTCTAGCTTTTCACAGAATAGTTTACTGACAGGAAGAAAGATATAAAGAAATTAAGTAACTTTGTTTTGGGGTGGTCTTACGTTGTGGAATCTAACTTGAGATACCTCGGTGTTGAGCCTTTAGAAGCTCATGGGTTTCATTACATCCTAGAACCCCAGCAGCTCCAGTATTACCAAAAAGGAACTGCTAAATACCAGCACGGTTTGTTGTTTTTGGTTTTGGTTTTGGTTTTTTTTTTTGATTGCACATTGTTGTAATTGAATGAAAAACAAAATATGAAAAATACTATAAGAAATGCAAGTCCAACTTGGTAACGCTGCAGTGCACCTTAGTGTCTTGATTATGTATATAAAAAATGTACAAGCTCAGGTCAGAAAGTTAAATTTTCTATACTTCTACTGCACAATGTTGGCGCGTACATCATAATTTCATCTGGAAAAGAGAAATTCTAGGCAAATCTTGTAGAAAAATTAATCTTAAATATATGAATTAGCCAAAGTGTTATGGAGCCAAATAAAAAGACATCTGTTGAAAGAGAACTGTGTGTCAATCATTTGAGTAACCACCTAAAACACTGGGGCTTGTCTATAAGAAACAGTGAAGCACATGAAGCCCAGTGCCATCAAAAACTTGCCTGTATTCAATATGTGCCATCTCACACCAATGACTCTAAAGGAAAAGTATAGTTATCTATAAGGTTTAAAGAGCTCACATGATGCCATGTATACTATCTCATGATGTTATACACTGCATTAAAGGGAAAGACTTACATCTAAATATTAATAAAAATCAGGAGTTTCTGTTGTGAACCACTGTGCCTTAAAATCTTTGTAAAAAGTCTTATATCTATCTGAATATGTGGAGTTCAAGTGTGACTTATTTTATTCCCTCTACAGTTTAGCCACAACAGAACTAGTTGCAGTGGGCAACAAATGTTTAACTTGCTGTTTTATCAGAGGCTTATCATGGGAAATAACTTAAAGTAATTTATTTAGTAAGATTGCCATGATAGCCAATAACATTTAAACAGGAAGGTTGCTTTTTGGACTAATTAAAACTAAAGCTTTTGAGACCTTTGCGCTCTCCCCCCTCCTCCTCTGATATGCCTTCAAAGTATGAGACACAAAGAGTCTTTCTGAGGTTGTTTACTAAAGGTAATTTGATAGAGTTTTGAGCTCTACTAATGAGCTCATGTGTCTTGCATATTAAATAATATGACAGAATAACTCTGGGAATACAGAGTCCTTGGTTGTTGGACCACATAAAGAACTGATCTTATAAAGGTCCTAACACTCCATCTATGCATTGTGACTTAGTAAGTATATATTCCTACTATTTTTTCCTAACCACATGTTTGACCACTCCGGACATGGCAGCAAGTTTTACTTTTAAATATGTAAGATGTGTTCCCTTTAATAAGTGTATTTTACTGTAGCTATAGTACAGAACATTTGCCTTAAGATTTAAGTATGGACTTTATTTTTGTTTCTATTGTATTATGAGCTTTTTAAAAAGAAAGAGTCAGTGACAACAGGGTTAAAAAGAAAAAAAAAAATTTGGGAAGTATTTAAAATTATATCTATGCTTAAAAATGAGGCGTTTGCTGCTACAGTTATCAACAGCTTTCAGGCCAAAAGACACTGTTCCAAAAATCCTCTTATGGTAGGTTTCCCTGACTTGAATGAACACAAAATACATTCTGATCTTGCCTGATCCCATGTGCTCCAAATAACTCACCCCCATGCAGGGAAGTTTAAAAAAAAGGTTATATGGTCAGTTCATTTGTTTCATTCTGTGATTCTATTATCACACAGGTAAGTACATAGTAGAATGCATACATGGGACAGAAAATGATGAAGGCTTAAGTAAGATCCTGATGGCATAAACCTCTCATATCAACAATTGTTTCTTGCTCCAGCTCAGGTAATTTTTCCTCTTATGAAAGTGTAAGGGGGGATGAGGAGGAAGAGAATATAGTTATTGAGTTTTACCTGTCATAATTGGTAAAATTGCATCTCAAATAATGAAAAGGTCCTAAACTCTTACTTAGAAACACAATAACATTTTAATCAAGTCATCTACTTATTTTCCGCCAAAGAAATAATTAAAAAAAAGTAATTCTGAAGTTCTGTCTTCTCTTTTATGATTACCTAAAAACATGTCCTGATTATTACTATTCCTCTTCAGATTGAAAAGGCATTTTTTTCTTCTTAATATTTTATGCACCTGAAGTTCCTAATAAATATTTTTCCTAGTCAAACGTTATAATCAGTGACAGATTTTTCCAGAAATTTCCTACCTCCAACTAAAAAAAGTAATTCTGAAGTTCTGTCTTCTCTTTTATGATTACCTAAAAACATGTCCTGATTATTACTATTCCTCTTCAGATTGAAAAGGCATTTTTTTCTTCTTAATATTTTATGCACCTGAAGTTCCTAATAAATATTTTTCCTAGTCAAACGTTATAATCAGTGACAGATTTTTCCAGAAATTTCCTACCTCCAACTTTTCCCAGCCTTTTGTGTTCACCTCACATCCTTTTTCCACATCCTTCTTCAAACATAGGAAAGGAAAGGAGGAAAAACAAAAGCTGTTGTTGACAAAAATTAGAAAGTCAAAAAAAGGAGCAAGTTTCAGTAAGTTCATTTCTGACTTATGAAGTGAAAAAATTTTTACGTGCTCTACTATTTCTACATGTTTTCTCCCCCAAAAAACCTACTTCCTTCTGTCAATACACGATACATCTATTTCAAACAATTACCAAATTATATATTGCAGATCCACTTAAATATTTATTTTGGTTTGAAAATTTATTACACAGATCAGTTAACTCTCTCATTTCTCCAAAAGTATCTTTCCATTTTACCTGATTCATTTCAAGTCACTGGCATTCAAGCAAAATCAAATAAGGGATTTGTGAAAGCAACAGGAAAACCTCTTCCCAAGATTGTTCAGGATATTTTTTGATTTCCCAGGAACTTTATTTCTAGAGAGTCTACAAGATGCCTCTGTTGGTTTGCTGAAATGGTAACACACTGGAAAACATTCAGCTACCACAGGTCCTAGTTCTAAACAGGGCATGCTTTTTATGCAAAGCTCAAGTCAATATTGCTTCAGTTCCTCTTGATCACGATGGTTGTATTCAGCTATCATAACGTACTGGATGCTATATGTTTTCTGCCACAATACCTTGAGCTACCATTTCCTACACCTGCCTTTAAAGTTCATCAGCTACATAAGTCACACATCATGCAACTAACCATACAGGTGGGACTGACGTGTTCAGCCCATTGCAATCACTCCATGGTAACAACAGTCATGGTATCCTTTAGAGACTGACTGAAGCATGGGTAAAGATATGGTGATGCACTAACTACTTTTTTTGTAATTAATTTATCCCTAAGGGGTTTTTGTAGCCTATTTTTAGCCCATGTCTCAAAACTGTGATGTGCTTAAATAGGGGATTAGGAGAAATGTGTTTGCCTAGTCACTCATAGAAAAATGTTCTGTTATAAAAATATATGAAGGAAGAAGGCAGCACAACTGAAGAAGACAAAACCAAAAAAACCTTACACCAGGGAAAATTCATAAATGCTTATGCTTGATTCCTTAAAAGCATATTCAGTATATTTACTATGTTCGTATTTTGAAAGAAGGCAATGAAGTAAAAGCAACAACTTTACTAGAGGCTTGATTCTCATTATGTCAGAAGGCACACAGCAAGCAGCTTACTAATATGCATTCTGGAATGAAATATATACTGCATGGAAAGTTTCCAGAGGAAAAATATACCTTGTTGTGCTTAGTTATGATTCCTAAAGTTCAGAAGTAATTTCTATGTCATCTAGGACATCAAAACCCTCTGATTTTACACACTTTGTTTGTAAGAACTACTCTGGGATACCAAATCAAAGCAGAATGTGGCTCATAAATAGTTACCAGAATTTCAGAAATTCACAACATTTAAACTGCCCCAACCCATCCTCCAGCAAATGCTTGGTTGAAACAACATAGCTGTAAGTGTCTAACATCTGAGCAATAAAGAGGGGAAAAAAAAAGGGTATTTCAATAAAGAATATCAGAAAACCTCCACATTGTCCCTACCACAAATCCCACATTCCTCTTTAGACAGACAAATGCTCTCGAATTACGTACTGGCCAAGAACCATCTGTTCACTCCTCCTGTTCCCTCCCCCACTCCTTTTTTCCTTTTTTTTTTTTAAACAAAAAGCTTTGTTTTCATCCAAATGCCTTTGAGGCTACCTCTATATAATTAGCACAAGCTAAGAGTAGCAGAAAACATGCCATTTATTGCACAACTAACAAAGCATGAGCAATAGGCATTCATAAATGACCAAAACCAGTTCTTGGATAACATTCAATTGAGTCCATTATGGACACAATAAAAGTTCAGGATCTGGCGCAAGCAGACACATAGTCCAGCTGTATGTGGCAGCTAACTCTCATAATCTTGTTTCAGAAATCTTTATTGCCTCAAGCATTATTATCTGTTGAACCTCAACCAAAAAGTCTAGTTTCTACCATTTCTTTTGTAGTAGGAGTGAGCAACTCATGCTCCCCCTTGAACGACACTGAAGGTCATTCACTGAAAAGGGAAATAAATCAAGGAAACTTGACTCTTTCTAGAGTTTAAATTCTGTCTTAATAAAGTCCTGCTTCTTTCTGCCACATATCTAGAGTACATTCTAAAGAAGCTATGTCTGTTCATAGTGTAAGAGGTGAAAAAATGAGGAGTTATTTTCTCCATTCACAGGGAAAGCTCACCTGTCCATTCCTATAGTATCGAGGGTGCATCATCTATGCCATTTCCCATTTTAGTGGGCTTCAGTAGGAATGCCTGTCCTAAACTGATAAATAGCTGATA
Source organism: Aptenodytes forsteri (assembly GCF_000699145.1). Classification (NCBI taxonomy): domain Eukaryota; kingdom Metazoa; phylum Chordata; class Aves; order Sphenisciformes; family Spheniscidae; genus Aptenodytes; species Aptenodytes forsteri. Next base: position 3,282,334 of record NW_008794836.1, on the reverse strand, counting down.
AAGTTATCCAGACAGTTGCAGTTGAATTTCTAAAATCTTCTGTGCCGGTAACATAAAAATAAGGGACTTGGTGTAGCATTTATTAGTAATGATATGTCCTTCAAGTTACGTGGGATATTAACTTGCTTGAATGCTTCTAGTTCGATCAAAAGAAGAAAGCCACAGGAAACAAAGCAGCAAGAAGAATGTGATCTTGATAAACCAGGAATCAATTAATTTAGAAATTTCAGGTAATTTTCTTACAGTTTTCTCTGTTCTCTCTTCTCAATCCACTCTAACCATGACAAGAATGTTGTTATATTAATGTGTGTATATGTATATTCATTAATATTCCAGCAAATAAAATATAAAAAACACTGACAGATATTCTACAAAAAAAAGCTTTGTCTGAATATTGAGAAAAGGCAAATTTACAAGGCATGCATTTCAAATGTCAAATTATGAGTATACTCATGGGAGACCTGATTTTAGAAGATATAATGCAACCAGACAGTAGACAGTTAGGTGCTGTAGGTTCATTGATAGCACATGCAAAGCAAATTACAAGAATCAGATCAAGAATCACTCACAGAAATTCAGAAGCTGAAGTATATTCACAAAAACATTTGTCAAATCACTCTGGGTAAACACATTCATTTAAAAAAAAAAGTTTCCAAAACTATTCTAGAAGAGGGAGGAGTGTGCGGAAACAAAAGTCATCTGAGGAATTATTTGTCAGCTCTAGCTGTAAATTATATCTTTGCTTTTAATATAATAAACTTAATTCTAATTTGTGTATTTTGAAGACTATTTCTGTAACTATAGCATTAAAGCAGTTAAAGCGAGCAAATGCTGAATGAATACAGCAGACAAAATAATGCTTTTTCAAAAGGGGACAAACAGTTGAGCTTCCACATCATGGATGTAATGGACTTGAGACATTGCATAAGGTGTAGTTTGTCCAATCACTTTATAAATATTGTCATGGAGAAGTCTACTAGAGAAAGAAAAGCAAAAAGTCTCTCCAAAAGTCAAAACTACATTGCTTTTGCAGACTTCTGAGAAGGAAGGTCCAAGAAAAAAAACCACAAACAAACCACTACCAAAAAACCCACACCAACATAATAGTAAGCACTCCCTTATTTCTTATAAGTTCTACAGACAGAGAGAGAGAGAGAGGAAAACCAGGAAACTTCATCTATGTCTTTCCACATCTACAGCCCTAAGTGCCTCAACCAACGCATCAGTAACTCCAGAATCTTTAATTATCACCAGTTGCGTTTTCACTTTGCCTACATGCAGCTGTTTGTAGCTTCTTTCTTAGGCAAACAAAATGTTCCAAATCAGTTTACCAGCAAAGCAGCAGTCTTTCTTCCAAGAAAGAATATTTCACTTGAAGATCCTTCTGAGACATTTCTCAATATTAAAAAGGTAAAATTCCCTTTTGAGTGCTGCACTGAGCTCTTGAAATTTGGAGTATACATTGAATTTTTTGCATCTCACTGAAAGACACTGGCTTTGTTATGCTTTATATCACAGTACCAAATTATGATCTGACTGAGTTGTATTTAGAGACTTCAAATATTTCTTTAAAGAAAGCTGTGTGCCAGCCAATAGCTTTCAGGATTTTGTTTGGTTTTTTGTTTGGTTTTTTTTCATTTTTTTAAATCTTTTTCAGTTCATGGACTGAAGGCTTGAGTAAAGTTCTACCTAAAAGTAGATCTAACTTTCAGTACCTAAAAAGATGGTTTAATAGAATTTAGGCCCAAACCAAATTGTAATAAAAGAAATTAAAATCCTCATTTAGCTGTCTTTATCTCAAAGGGCACCTACGCTTGTACTTTGAGGCTTGATATGCCCTAGGTTCCTGCTCACAGCTAGAAGTCCCCCAGAGCTCTGTAGGCACATCTACACTTTCAAATAGTTTAGTTCCCCATTGCACTCGCCAGTACTGGGTCCCTGATCATTCAGATTGAATAAGTGTTAGTTATCATTTCTAGACATATTTAGGATGAGATCCTCATGATAATTTGATCCAGAAAATACTCCATGAAGGCTATGTAGACACTCCACCACAAGTTCTGACTCAACCTTACATGGTCCACAACTATTATTCCAGAAGGTTTTCCACCCTCAAACATTCCCGTATGCATCATGCTACATTGCAAGTGATCAATACATATCTTCAGTATGCTGCAGGACTACGCTGATGGGTTGTATACAGCCCTCAGATGATATCAGGTGCTGTGAACTAAAAATAAGAGGCAAAAACTTGCTTGCATATAATGGAGATGTTTTCAGCCCATCAGGTATCACTTGAGGCTGAGAGGAGACCCAGAATCAAATGATAGTTAGCATAAATACAGGCTGAAGCTCACCCTGAGCAGCACTGCCATAATCCAGTTTGCCTGGGAGCCAAGGATCAAATCCTGAAGCATGCCTATTGAGCAGAACAGATACAGCATAGAGTGTTTCTTACATCCCAAACCCGAAAAACAAACAAACAAAAAACCAACAAAAAACTCCCACCCAAAAAACAAGCGAAACCCACCACCACCAAAAAAACCCAAAACACCCCACTCCAGAGAAAAACAGAGTCATCATCTTTGTTTTCTGAAAGACTGCATTCACTAGTGTTGCTCAGAGCACCCCAACCATTACCAGGATGGACAAGTTACAAAACAAAGTCATGGCTTTTTCCTCATTTTTTTTGAGTGATGATGATGACAGATAAATATTATATATTTACTTCATGGTTAGTACATGCTCCAGGTAAGTATGGTGCCTAGTTTCATTCCCTCCCTGCCCCAGTTTGAAAAGGTTCAAACCCACATCTTTCAGCAGTTATTTTCTTATCTACTACCTGATTAGTAATTAAGTTTTAAACTATCGTTTCCTAGAATACACTTCTGATCCACTTTTACAGCAACTCCTTTGTATATATGCCCTACTCTCCAACTACATGTGTGGTATCCAGCTTTTCATTTTAAAACATATTCAACAGAAGAGCATTTATGTGTTTTCATGAACTTACTTGGGTTTCTACTCCGCCTTTTTATTGTTTTCAATTTCTGACTTCCCAGTTAATTTTGGAAAGGATAACTCTTTTTCCAGCTTTTACTACTCAAACATGTCTGCTTTACCAAAACCTTAAACTGTGTGAGTAAAACATTTAGAGCTCCTTGGTGAAATTCTCCAACAGGAAGATGACATGCTTTGGCAGTGTAGTGGAAAAAAGCATGGAGCACTACAGAAAGCTCTCAGGTGCCAGGGAAGAACCAGCCATCAGCAGGAGGTTGCAACACAGAAAGCAGTTGCGCAGTTGAAATGCTGGAGATACTCAGTTGCTGACCTCTTAAGCATCAGAGACAGCCAGATCCTTTCACTTTATGTAGATAATTGACATTGACAGTCAGTTAAAGCTACAGTTGATAAAGGAAAAAAAAGGTCAACAAAACCTGAAAACATTTATATATTTTTTTCTTCCTGCTTTTTTGAGTGTGCAGAAGGACATATGTATCTTCCCACAAGGGAAAGCCTAGAATGATTCTGAATGATGCATTAGCTAAGAGTTATTAGCAAAAGCCTACATCATAGCACTGGTTTCACATTGCGGGGGGGGGGGGGGGAAGGGGAAGGAAAATGTTACTACTGATTTTACCTTTTAAGCCTGATTCAAAATATATAGAAGACTAAAGAGGTAATTTTATAGGCATTGAATGAATTAGGGCAGGGGTAGGTTGGATTTGTTTGTTTGTTTGTTTTAAGGTTAAAGACCTGTATTAAAATGAATAACATACTGTATCAGGTCAGGGTTTATTCTTGATAAGAAAGTATCACTTTACTGGGGAGAGAAAGGGAAGGAAAAAAAAAAAGTCAGGTCTACCCTAAGAAGTGCCTAAGTAACCCTAAGTAGTTCATGGTTTTATCTTGTGTTTAATACTCACTCCATATATTTGCATTGTTGATTTATTTTACTGTTAGAATTTGCTAAGTAGGGATGCTAGACTGTCTAACTTTTACTGTGTACTTCAAGCTATGCTTATAAGTAACTGAACCCTGTGAAGTTGTCAAAAGAAGAAAAATCTTACAGGCTTATTTTCTGTTTAGTGAACTGTAAGCAATACAAATATTAAACAGACTGTACATCTTAAGTATATTACAAACAAAGATTCAAAACACTGAAAGGAAAAGCAGACAAAACAGCACAATGGCTTTGAATACAACATAAGGGCACGTTTTTTTGTTTTCTCCAAATAAATTATTTTCTTTAAATCACACTAGGAAAAATATAAGACATGATGAAATTCTTAAATAAGAAATAAAAGTAAATCTCAGACACGCTCTAAGAGATCTTTCATTTATATCATCATGCTACATTAAAGGAATACCTTATAGGTATTTTTATAGGTCATCATGTGAGCAGACAAATGGTAAAATATTTGCAAATCATCAACAGTAGAACAAAGAATGCTTGGCAATAAAATGCCAAACCCAATTAAAAAACATACATCTTTTAGAGAAGAACTCAGAAGAGAAAAAAATACAACTTTCACTAGAAATCCTTGAAATCATCTACTTAATATTAACTCCCAGAAATTACAAGTGGTGATATCTTCTGTAGAGATTTACTGTGGCATTAATTTATATGAACCTGAAGTTAAAAAAAATAATTAAAAAAAAAAGTCAAATTGGAATTCTAGGTGTAGCAAATCTCCAATAGAGGCAGAGATTTTAATGTGTTATAAGTAGCCATAGCTTTAAGCTCCTCTGATCCTTTTTGATTTGAAGTTTCTTTTATTACCAGCTATTATATCACCCAGGTTGGAAAATATTCTTGTGTAGGCAGTGGGCAGAATGCTGATGATGTAATTCATGATTAGGGAAGTCTGCTGCCTCCCGGGCCCGGGTTTTAAAGATGTGAAGAGAAAGCTTCCTACCCTGGTAGGGCCCTCAGATTGCTATCCATTATTGATTTTTCAGGTAGGCAGCGATGAAGTTGCAACAAGAAGTCC
>NW_008794836.1:3276345-3277238 GCF_000699145.1 Aptenodytes forsteri | reverse complement strand
TGTTCTCCTCTATCCTTCCAGTTGCAGGGAATGATGAGGGAAGAAACAGAAAGAGCCGGCAGATCAATATCTGGCTCCGAGCCTGGTGTCACTGGCAGAGTTTTGGGTTTTTTGATCATGGGTCAGTCTCCATGACACCAGGCCTGCTGGTGAGAGATGGGATACACCTGTCTCAAAGGGGGAGAAGGATCTTTGCACAGGAATTAGCAGAGCTTTAAACTGGATTTGAAGGGAGAAAGGGATAAGAGCAGGTTTGCTAGAGATAAGCCTGGGGGCGGCACGCCAATGTTTGAGGGATGGTGTGCTAGCGAGGTCCTTCAGTCTGCCATCTCAGTGGAGATAGGGGATGGAGATCCATGCGGCAGCAAAGACGCAAGGGTTATGGATGTGTTAGAAACCACGGGAGCACCTGAGAATGGTCACATAGGAATTAGGGTTTCTGCCCCCAAAAAGGTGGCAGGATCAATAGCCCAAGTGAAGTGCATCTACACCAATGCACGCAGCACGGGCAACAAACAGGAGGAGCTGGAAGCCGTTATGCAGCAGGAGAACTATGGTATAGTTGCCATCATGAAAACATGGTGGCATGACTCACACAACTGGAGTGCTGCAACGGATGGCTATAAACTCTTCAGAAGGGATAGGCAAGGCAGGAGAGGTGGTAGGGTAGCCCTAGTTAGGGAGTGTTTTGACTCTCTAGAGCTTGATGATGGTGATGATAGGGTTGGGTGTTTATGGGTAAGAATCAGGGGGAAGGTCAACAAGGCAGATATCATGGTGGGAGTCTGTTATAGACCACCCAACCAGGATGAAGAGGCAGACAAAATATTCTATAAGCAGCTGGGGGAAGTCTCACAGTCGCTAGCCCTTGTTCTCGTGGGGGACTTCAACTT
>NW_008794836.1:3254734-3274161 GCF_000699145.1 Aptenodytes forsteri | reverse complement strand
GTGGATTTGGCAGTGCTAGGTTAACAGTTGGACTCAATGATCTTAGAGGTCTTTTCCAACCTAAACGATACTATGATTATGTAGGAGGATGTTGTAATTGCTGACTTTTAAAAATAGCACCAGCTAATTCCCCCATGACCTCTTAGAGCCAGTGGAAGCTGCTGAAGGAGATATCCTTCATAGTTAGAGTAATTAGGAAGCTTGGGGATATGAATCTCTCTGGAGGGTTATCTTCATTTTATTTTGTGCTATTTATACTGCAAGTTTTAATGCAACTAATAATTCCTTTTGTACACATCATGATGTATCAGCTATTAGACTGCTACGAGGAGAGAGAAAGAGAGGGGGAAAGAAACCAAAGCAAGTGGACTGGAAAGCAGGGACCTCCAGTACCTAGTGAGACTAAATCTTCCACTATTATGATCCAGGCAGAGAGTTTTAGTGAGTTACATCCTAAACTCCCAGCCTAGCATCAAACCAAGTCAATAAACTAGTTAATAAAATACTGTATTATTCAGTGTTCTCTATAAGCCACAAGGTAAGAGTCCTCTGCAATGAGGAAAGGAAAGCAGTCACTGGTAAAAATTTAATAACAGGGAAATAGATAAAAGCCCCATCTTCAAGAACAACAAAAAAAAATAATATCATGGACCTTTCAAGAGACTTTTTCTACTATGATTCAGCTTCAGTTATGATGCTAGCTCCATAGTATCATCCTCAATTTGTATTTCTTTGTGGAGTAGCCAGTAGTGACTGAACCAAAGTGAGTTAACAGAAACGTGAGCCTTTCGTCAGGCAATATTAAGATGGTATAATCCTAATTATGAATTAAACCTATGGTGAAGGTAACCTGTAGCTGTGAAAAATATAGATGGACCTGATTTATCCCATACTCTTTCAAAATAACTTCCTTTCCACAAGAAATAAAGGACAGTTTCATGATCTTTTTATGAAGACAGTGTATGCGGAGATTTTAAGGTTTAGAGCAAAGTGATTTTTTGGGCCATCAAGTCCAGCCCCTTGTTACAATGGGCATCACATCATAAAACTCCTTCATTAAAAGCACTGTGGTCCACTGTGGGTTTTTTGGTTTAGGTTTTGGTTGGTGTGGTTTGTGTTTTTTGGGTTTTTTTGTTTGTTTGTTTGTTTTAAAAAGAGCCTCTATTCCTGTTTGGAAATCTCTTTCAGAAAGTCATTTGTGATTATTTGAAGATCTGTAGTTTTCCAGCTTAAATCTGGTCTTGGTACCTAATTATTCCTACCTGCTCTAATGCAAACATGTTCCTTAAATTCCCTCCCTAGTGTTTACTTGTTTTTTTATGAAAAAACCCCAAAAACAAACTATGAAAGGTTCTAGATGCACTATTACTAATATAGCTGCACCCCTCCCTTAAATGCAACCCCACCTCCCCCCCCCTTCTGTAGCTAGAGTTTTTTTTTTTTTTTTTTTTGAGAGGTGTGTCTCTCCACATTTGAGCATTCCCTGTGATGTTCACACACTCTACCACATCTTGGGCATCTGTCTACGTAACCATAATTTTCATTCTTCATGTTGAATACCTAGATAGACATAGCATTGCCAGACTTTAACAGAAGATCATTTCTCTGTTTTCAAAAACATTTCTAGTTTGCAGCAACATAAGAAGGTTCAAACAGGATTCACGTTCACACAAATACAGAAGTCCTGTGTTAATATGGCTTTGCACTAATTAAGAATTTAGGAAATCTGTGCTGGAAGCACAGAGCCCCCCCCCTGCCAAGTGAAAAAATGTGTCTTTAGTCAGATTTAGAATTATTGAGAACAAGGTAACAACTCTAAGTCTGTGTCACTGAACAAAAACATTAAAAAAATAGAGAAAATAATTTTCATACTGAGAATAAAAAAACCCAACAACACACCCTTCCTCCTATGGAACATCTTTTTTACCCCAAGGTATGGAAGCTCTGTGGCAGCACGTGGCCTTCTTGAATAAGATCTCACAATAAGAGTGCAGAAGGCTGGTGTGGCTGGGATCAGACAGTGTGAACAGTTTTCACTGTTTCACTGTCCCCCTTCCCCTTTTTTTGTATTGTGTCCAGGCTATTCCAATAGAGGAACTTGTACCCAGAAGGACACGTTTAAAGTCTAAGTCTTTTAGGTACAATGGTTGATTGTTGCTAACTGTAGAGGTTCAACAGATTCCCATACAGCTACTGACTTGTGTAGGTAAGCAGGGACAACCTTAAGGGAAGGATACCAAGGAATATGTAGAAAATTCTTACAACAATCATAATTTTCTTTCAACAACCTTAGTTTTTAAATGAGAAAAGAGAGCTCTAATGAGTCAGTATGGGAGTGTCTGCCATCTATTATGGAAGCTGATGAAGAGTACAGTATCTCAGAACCTAATAGGTTTTAGAGACCAGGTAGTTCAGATAGCATCAGCAACAAATTCCAGATCTTTCTCCCATCTGCATGGCAGTCAAAGAAATCCAGTCCTGAGGTGCCAACACAGGCTTTCTATTCCCACAAAATAGCACCCAAAATTATTTTCTCATGATATCATAGGATAAGGGATGAGGAAAGAGAAGTGTGCCTTTCTGTTGTATAGGTCTCAAGAAGCAAATTATCTTTCTTTTTCCCCCTTACCCTGTCTCTGCTTTTGAAAGAAATCTATTTAGAAGTTAGATGTTTTGAAATTAAAGGGAGAATTCTGGGAGAGCAGTAAGGAGTTCATAGGGCAAACACCAGACTTTCCAGTGATTTATAAACAAACTCCTTAGAAGGCTTTTTTTTCCTTCCTTAGTTATTGTCTAAGGTAGATATCACAGTAATCATTCAGAGGACAATGTTCCTAGAAGTTAAAAATTACAAATAATCACTTCTGCATTTTCTGTCTTAAGTATTTCAAGTAAACTACACTAGCAGAAAACTTGAGGCCACTGCCTTTTTTTTGTTTTTCTGGATCTGGGCAGACCCAGACAGTGAATAACAAATTAGCAGTTGGTGCCACACAACTTTGAGTTCCCACTTGTGTGCACAGTCAGAAAACACATATATGGAAGACACATTCTGTTGGGGGGGGGGGGAAATCAAACAAATAAAAAACCAGTGGTCTCAAACACATGGGTAAACATGTCCTCACAGAAATAAGGAAATAACCTGAAGTTAGGGATCATGTAAATAAAATCCGATCATGTAAAAACCATCATCTTAAGAATTATGCGGAGCTATCTAGCAGCATCTCTTCACAAAACTTCCCTTTATCCTCATGGCACAAACATGATTCCACAGATGCTTGTGAGCTAAATCTACTAAAGGGACTGAATGCCTTTAATTTGGTGCCTCCATTGTATGTATGCTATTCTGAGAATCAAGAGAAGACCTTTAGCTGGTGTAATGCAGAGTTGCTCCCCTGAAATTAATAGTTTTCCACACCCACTGAAGAGTTTGCCTTCTCTGTATAACAGCTTAAAATGGAAGTTAAGGTTAGGTACCTACAGCCCATATCACGCGCACAACTTGACAAGAAAGAATACCAAATTAATGTCAGCAACACCTAAACAGCAGGCTATCGGCACTTATTACTGTTCACAGCTACAATAATGTAGATAGCCAAGATGCAAATGGAAGTACTTTTAATGTACTAGATAACTGATGTATTACACTTATTTTTACATTTGGTCTGATACATTATAGAACATGAAGATATCAAATGACTCAAGATTATAATCTGTATCCATGACTGCTGATAGAAAATTTAAATTTAGATTGAAAAATGCCATAGCAATGGCTAGAAGTTCAGGAGTTCCATAAAAGGTTTCAAAAAATAAAATACATCAAAGGAAACAAACCCTAAGGCACACAGAAGGAAAGTTTTGTAACACTAGCCTGTTTCTTATAGGGACCTAAACAAACGCAAAAAGTTAAGGTTGTTTATTGCCTCCAGAGAACCATGCTGACTTAAGCTTCAGTGGTGGCAAATGCAATATATACTGCTCACGTTTTTAATTTACCATAATACAGCTGTCTAGAATAATATCAGAAATTACAGTGCAGATAAGTCTGGCCATTGTATTATTTGTTGTATTGTTGCCCTGGACAATACCTCAAGGTCTTCCTTCAGAGTGCAGTAAAAAATAGTCAAGGGTATTGCTAAAAAGCTCAGACTTTTTTACTACAGTCTTCCTTATACTTGCACACCATCAGTACACAACTCCCTTTCCCAACAGACAAACAAAAAACAGGAACAGAATGAATCAGTCCACAAAGTTTTTACTAGAACAGTTTCCTTTAAAAAAGAAAGGTATACTCTTGCATATATCTACCATCAGTCAACACTCAGGTTCATCTACTGTAATCCAATTATATTATTTTTAATTAACAGATACCTACAAGAATTAAAATTAACCAATCATTTTCCATCTCTATCTGCTTGTACACACTGTGCATAGCCGCAAAAAAGAGTAAGTGAAACAGATCTTTTGTCACAGAAAAAGTCAGTAGTAAAATGAATATTTAACAAGTTGAAGTCAAGGTAAATAGCATCCACTACTCTCCCCTTGCCCACACAGCCCATGTTCTCATCACATAAGGTAAATATATTGGACAGTCATAATTTGCCCTGGGTAAATCCATACAATCTCACTGTACAGGAGTATGGTCAAGCTGGTGGCAGTGGCAGGTTCTGCCAACAGACTCAGAAAAAGTAAGGTAACAAGTCATGTCCAGGCACTATGTCCAGGACACCAACTCAAGAACAGCATGAAACAAAGCCAGAGTAGAGAAGAGCTACATGTATGTCCATGAGCCAGCCAGAAGACAGGACCAGGACTGGAAAAAAGACTACCTACAGTGTAGGTCTGTGGTCCATGCAGTCAGTAAGTCAAGACAGCAGAAAAGAGGACTGAAGACAGACACCTATTTATGGCATAGCTCAGAGCAAGACTGGAATCCCAGGCCTGTGAGCAAAGTGTGGGTGGGGTGTCACAGGTGAGGCTGGTCAGAGCAATTAAGGCTTATTGATGCCCTCAAGGCCCTGAGAATTGATCAACTGCCTCATTAAGCTGTGCTTTTCTTAGCCTTCTTTTTGCTGCCAGAAGCACTCTTGTTGCCCTTCTTGTTTGCTGCTTACAGAAGCACTCTTGTTACCCTTCATGTCCTTGTTTCAAGTCCACCTGAGCGTTGGCTTTCCTAACCCTGTCCATGCACACTCAGACAATGTGCCTGTAATTCTCCTGGATAGCCTGTCCCCTCTTGCACCTTCTGTGTACCTCCTTTCTGTATAGGAGCTCAGTCAGGAGTTGCCTATTCATTCATCCATGCAGGCCTTCTGCTACATACACACAGAAATTGTCCTCAACACAGTCTTGAAGGGTGCTGGATTGCTATCACTCACTTTTTCCTCTTTGTGCAGACCCCCTGTTTCAGACTCAGCTAGCTCTGATGCCTGCCGTGACTGTTCTTGTCCCTCCTTGCCTGTTCCCAGGGCATTGTGCCTGTTCTATAACTGCCATAGCAATGGCTAGAAGTTCAGGAGTTCCATAAAAGGTTTCAAAAAATAAAATACATCAAAGGAAACAAACCCTAAGGCACACAGAAGTTAAGTTTTGTAACACTAGCCTGTTTCTTATAGGGACCTAAAGCAAAAAGTTAAGGTTGTTTATTGCCTCCAGAGAACCATGCTGACAAGCTTCAGTGTGGTGGCAAATGCAATATATACTGCTCACGTTTTTAATTTACCATAATACAGCTGTCTAGAATAATATCAGAAATTACAGTGCAGATAAGTCTGGCCATTGTATTATTTGTTGTATTGTTGCCCTGGACAATACCTCAAGGTCTTCCTTCAGAGTGCAGTAAAAAATAGTCAAGGGTATTGCTAAAAAGCTCAGACTTTTTTACTACAGTCTTCCTTATACTTGCACACCATCAGTACACAACTCCCTTTCCCAACAGACAAACAAAAAACAGGAACAGAATGAATCAGTCCACAAAGTTTTTACTAGAACAGTTTCCTTTAAAAAAGAAAGGTATACTCTTGCATATATCTACCATCAGTCAACACTCAGGTTCATCTACTGTAATCCAATTATATTATTTTTAATTAACAGATACCTACAAGAATTAAAATTAACCAATCATTTTCCATCTCTATCTGCTTGTACACACTGTGCATAGCCGCAAAAAAGAGTAAGTGAAACAGATCTTTTGTCACAGAAAAAGTCAGTAGTAAAATGAATATTTAACAAGTTGAAGTCAAGGTAAATAGCATCCACTACTCTCCCCTTGCCCACACAGCCCATGTTCTCATCACATAAGGTAAATATATTGGACAGTCATAATTTGCCCTGGGTAAATCCATACAATCTCACTGTACAGGAGTATGGTCAAGCTGGTGGCAGTGGCAGGTTCTGCCAACAGACTCAGAAAAAGTAAGGTAACAAGTCATGTCCAGGCACTATGTCCAGGACACCAACTCAAGAACAGCATGAAACAAAGCCAGAGTAGAGAAGAGCTACATGTATGTCCATGAGCCAGCCAGAAGACAGGACCAGGACTGGAAAAAAGACTACCTACAGTGTAGGTCTGTGGTCCATGCAGTCAGTAAGTCAAGACAGCAGAAAAGAGGACTGAAGACAGACACCTATTTATGGCATAGCTCAGAGCAAGACTGGAATCCCAGGCCTGTGAGCAAAGTGTGGGTGGGGTGTCACAGGTGAGGCTGGTCAGAGCAATTAAGGCTTATTGATGCCCTCAAGGCCCTGAGAATTGATCAACTGCCTCATTAAGCTGTGCTTTTCTTAGCCTTCTTTTTGCTGCCAGAAGCACTCTTGTTGCCCTTCTTGTTTGCTGCTTACAGAAGCACTCTTGTTACCCTTCATGTCCTTGTTTCAAGTCCACCTGAGCGTTGGCTTTCCTAACCCTGTCCATGCACACTCAGACAATGTGCCTGTAATTCTCCTGGATAGCCTGTCCCCTCTTGCACCTTCTGTGTACCTCCTTTCTGTATAGGAGCTCAGTCAGGAGTTGCCTATTCATTCATCCATGCAGGCCTTCTGCTACATACACACAGAAATTGTCCTCAACACAGTCTTGAAGGGTGCTGGATTGCTATCACTCACTTTTTCCTCTTTGTGCAGACCCCCTGTTTCAGACTCAGCTAGCTCTGATGCCTGCCGTGACTGTTCTTGTCCCTCCTTGCCTGTTCCCAGGGCATTGTGCCTGTTCTATAACTGCAGCTTTACAGGCAGAGAAGGAGCCTTCCTCCTGCTGCCAGAAGCCATACGTTTCCAGCTTTCTTCATCATGGTAGTCCATCCACTCCTCCTCTGAGCACAGTCGCTAGCTGTCCTTCCTTCCATCCACCATGGGGCTTGAGCTCTTGTTTCAGCAATGTCTCTCTAAAGACCCTGTCAATATTCTGTTCATCCGCCCTGGTACCATGCAGTCTGCTCATCAACTCTCATAGCTCCTTCACCTGGTGATTCAGTGTCTCAATGACATCCCACTTCCCGAAGGTAAGGACACAGCCCAATCCTAGGGAAAGGCACCAGGCACTACCTGCAGCTGAAGACTGCGTACTCCCCCCAGAGCTCCCTCTGGGTCAAGGCCTCACATGTCCTCAAACCGTTGTTCCAGCTGGTGCTGGAGACTGTGCCCTGTGGCAAGCTGACACCATAGATGAACAGGCTCAAGGAGTTTTCGGCAGTTTCTAGACCCCTTTTCAGTAATAGCTGTAGCAACTGCAGCACTCCAGGATCCATGCTCCTTCCCACTGGTTATATAGCTGTTCCCCACATACCAGCTGAATAGGTGTTTGACAGTCCCTGAACAGCAGCCAGTTGGAAACAAGAAGTGTAGGCACCCCCAAATCCAGGAACAGCCAACACAAGCTGACTGTCAGAGCTGATAGAAGCAAAAGCCTCCAGAATCCAACTCCATGCAGCAGCAAGCTGCTAGAAGTTCCCCCAAGGAAGATGATCCTTGCAGAAGAAGCATATGGAAGAAATTCCCTGAAGAAGCCCGGAAAGTGCTGTGACAACTGTTATATCTCTGCTAGCTGATTCTCTTAGTTGCACTCAAGCACAGGCACAGTGAGAACTAGTTGTTAGCACATGGGCGTTGTGAATGTATTAAAAGATGAGGAGCTTTCTGAGAGCCAGCCCACAGTCAAGTCTTGTACATTGGAAAGGGAAAGATTTTCTTAAGGACTCTGAAGGGACTCTCTCACAACCCAGAGAGCTGCTCATGGAAAGCTAGAAGTGAAATTGGAGACAAAGAGTCCTCTAAGAAAAAGGTGCAGACAAAGCTATGGGCAATCTCGGGGCCTGTCACAACCAGACCATTGAAGCCCTGAGAACTTCTTGCATCACTTACAAGAAGACCCTCTACCAGTCCCACTACTAGAAAATTCTGAAAGTCCTTGGGAAAGGTTATTGCAGTGTCCATGCAGGCAGTCTTGTCAGATTTTCAATTACCTGTAGCAACTAGCTCTGCCAGTTATTAAACATACATGTAGTGAACATACAAGGAAATAAACTGCCTACTATCCTACATGTAGAAACAGCCACTGGCTATGTTTATATTAGTGAGTAGCGCTGCCCAAAAGAAACAGATCTGAGGATCAAAACAACTGTGCTGACGATGAGGCATCAATATTATTTGTGCTTCAAGAGGTTTTATTTCAGCCCTATTCTGGTTTTGTGAACTGCATGCCTATTAGCAGCTAGAGCATGCTAGGCACACTCCTGCAGTGCATCTGCTGCCATGACTTCATCTGAAAGAAACCCGATTCATGCTTTCATGCCCTTGGAGACTGTTCCATGACGTGAACCTTTTGCAGTAGATCGTAGATTTGTTTCAAAAAATTCAAACTCAAATGCTCATATAGATACACCCACATTCTTAAGAAATACAAAAGATTATCCTGCTCTCAACCCACATAACTTTATAACCTTTTCATTGTTTGGACTCCTTGGATGATAATATTGGCCTCTTACCAACAATACGTAGTTTCTTGAGAAATTCTTTGTCCTTCTCAGGCTGGCTTCAGACTTTTTGTCTGATACTGTTATGGTTTGTTAGCTCAACTCTGTCCATCAGCCAAAGCAGACTGGCTACAAGTGTGACCTTGGAGCAAAAAACCCAGACATCCATGTAGGGTATCGCTGAATGTGGCATACATAATGTGTTCTGGCTAACACTGAGCTTGCCATCAATCATTCCTTTTGAAATAGTCCCAAAAATTAATGATAGGCAACTTTTGCACCCTAAGCACGTCATCCCAATGACAAACAAGATCTTTCAGGGTTCAGTGGTATCACAACTCTTACTTCAGATATGCACATGTAAAGTTTTGAAACTAAGATACGTGGTTGTTAAAATGTTTCTGGTTTAGAAATAACTTGTATTTTCAATCCTTGAACAGTACTTAGATACTATAATGACTCGTGCAGTAGAAATATCGCATACACAAATGACAGATGCCAGAGCTTGATGTGTATTTTCTATGAAAAGCATGTTACGGTGTTCCTTTCCAGTTACAATATCACTATAGCCAGTGAGTCCTTGTCAAATCAGTTTTTTAAAAGCAATACCAGAAAGGTCTTGAATTAATGGAATAATCTCATTCAAACATGGTAGATCTTCTTAGCCTTGTTTCTCATCTGCCCCACAGAAATTTTCAGTCTTTAAATCTCCCCTCAATGGCTAACTTCCCACCACCTTCCCAGCCACCAAATACCAGTTAATACAACACTACTCCATTTCAGAGAATCTTTTCAAGAAAATCTTTTTTGATTCTTGTAAACTCTAGCAGTTTGTAGTTTAAATAGTATGATGGAGAGTGACAAATGCAGAGACCAGATAAAAAAAACCACTGTTGCTGTTACTTGTGGACACAAAATAGCAGAAGAACCTAGAGGATAACTGAACACCTTTTTAAATATTAACACAAACTAAGGAGTTTCAACTCTTTCCCAGCATTTTTCCAGTTGTTTTCTTCTGTTGTTTAAAGTCTCACATTTTATTTTTGTTTTTCCCTGGCCACCTAACCGTGATATTACCTCTTCGAAAATTGTAGCCAAAGTGAGACAGATGTCTTGAATGTGTAAGTACCAAGTGAATTGTTTATCAAGAAGGCATGGCCATGTGTAGCTCTCAGGACTTTCTCCCTCCTCTGTTGTGGGAGATCTGTCAATAATTTGCATCACAAGTAGAGAAAATCAGATATGAACTACTACAGCTATCCAGACACATTTGAGAAAAACACTGGGAGAAAAAGCCAAGACAATACTAGTGAATCAGCAGGTCTGCTACTTACCACAAGGTAACAGAAAATTTTTCAGAGAATGCTTTCTGTGCTGCCCTAAGATGAAAAGTAAGGTATTATAAATAAATTATAAATAGTAAAGAAGGACACCTGTTTCTATTATTTTCCTTTATCAGATATTAAGCCTCCTTTTTTTTTCTTCTTTTTTCTCTTTTTCATTTTATTGGCAGGAGGTTGGTTTTCCTCTCTTTCTTTTGACAGAAAATGCCAGAACTTATGAATAAAATATTTTTTGTTAAACAGAGCTTTCTTTTACACCTTAATTACATTCAAAAAGCTTTTCTCTGCTTTTTTTGTATACAGGATAAGTTTGAGCATATTGTTTATAATGTAATCAAATGTATTCAAATATGTGGTTATTATCTATAAGGTAACGAATAAGGAAGAATGTATTACTATGTTCTTAATCATTGTGGAGTCCAGATGGTATCATTAACCAAAGAAGCCTAGCTCGAGTGGTTCTGTAATAACATCTGAACTCTAGTATTGATTTGTAATGTGTAATCTACCACTTTGCTCACTGTGATTCATACAGGTAAGAAGAAATTAGTTTCTTTTAGAGAAGTTTTAAATTTCAAAAGTATAAGTTTTAAAAACTTTTATTTCCTGAACCATAGACCTAAAATAAAATTTGTCAGCAGTGGAGTAGCAAGTTACTTTGTGCCAACATGCATGCATTGACTTTATCTCATTAAGATGGATAATTGTATTTTGTACTATTGATTTTTAGGTTCTTTTTTATAATTTTTATTGGCCTGATACTGTCTTATTACTCATACTATTTAGTTTCAAAAAAAGCCTGTATTCTGGGCTCTGGTACAAGCCAACTTGTCCACTAATCATCAGTCATCTTGTGCTACTGTTAGTGAGATGAAAAAGCCAGAATTTAAAAGAAGAAAGGTTATATCTGACCCATACATGCAACTCAGAAAAAATTTAATTTTTTTCAGAGCTCAGATGACATCTCTGAAAAATTGTTTTCTGAACTAATTTTCTTGCCATCCCTTATCATTCCCTCCCACTCATGGTTGCAAAATATCCCTGAGGCAACTAACAAGGCTACTGCTAATGCTAGTCATTACCATTGTCAACATTGTCATCACCAAGCGCTCAATAGATTTTAAGTTTCTTTTAATCTAAATGAAGAAAATAGGTAAGATTTTAGAATCATGGTATCAGTCATTCAACTGCAATCTCTCCATCACTTATGTGAAAACTACTATGCTACCCAATTTTATTCAACTCCGGAATCAAAACTGTGGTTGGCAGTATAAAAGACAAAAAAACTTCCCTGAAAAGTAGGTATTTAAATTTATCCATGATGCCAAGAAAGGATCCAGAGAAATAGTGTGGAAGAAACATGAGGAGTCAAGTTGTGGGCCATGAAAGTAAAACTTCTGCACCAGTTTAAATATGGTCTTGACTTGAAAGTAGCCTGTTAAGAATTCTTGAATTAGCTATGTATGAATCAGTAAGACACAAGGAATAGAGCAATTTAGTACAGGTCAGTCACTTTAGATATTTTGGTTGACACATTAATCTTCTCAGAAAAAATCTTTTAAATGTGAAGTACACAAAACAGCAGATGAGCAGTGGGGTGATGAGACTGGCTTTCTGAGAGAAAACTGGAAACAAGCGGAAGATAAGGAGATGGGGGAGAAGGCAGAGAAACAGGAAGGTAATAAGATATGATATGATATGATATGATATATGAAGAGAAAGGATAAAAATGTGCTGATAAAGACTAAGAAGAAGGTGGTAAGGCTCAATGAGACAATAACTTCAGCCTGAAAAAATATAGTTTGGTATTTGGAGTCATCCTCCAAAGTTTTTTGACTTCAGGCCCACTGATGCCAGCTTGGAATTCCTCTAAGAGGAAGAAGATTCTTCCACTCTTGGTCTTCAGGCAATTCTTTGCCGCCTTTGTGCTGCTGAAAGATTGACAGGATGGATAAAGGCATTGTTCATTTCTCAATTATACATTAATGCCATTGACTTAACACATCTACTTTGAAGAGCTATTTTGTGCTCCTTTGTGCTCTATCTGTAGGTTGTGTTGTGGGTTGTCACTATAGTGCACACATTCTGCACAGCACTCTGCCTCCCTCACCCTACTGCTATCTGGCTGACAACCTTATTGTAAAACATCAACAGAAAAGATGTAGTTGCATATTTTTGGTTCCCCAAACAGGCCACATTATGTTAGGCTGCAAAATAATTATATGACATTCTTTGCTTTCCAAATTCAGGATTATCTGGCCTGTGCCTATGGCACTAATGCTACATCTGCTGGTGATATGCATGACAGCAAGAACAGAGGCTGATTTGCAGTCTCAGAAGCTATCACAACTAACAGCACTGAAAACACAATAATTATATTAATTGAGCAATGCCTCTACAGCACAAGCTTTAGCTTTGCCTTAGCATTTAATAACTTCTCTTATATTTGCTATGTCAAATAGTAAGAAAAGTCAGAAAGTACTCCTCAATGTCTTGGCTTCACAGTAGCTATACTCAGAAGAAATCTGAGCTGGTCAAAAGCTTTCCAATGGAATATTTTCTTGTCATCATTTCACCAAAATAAAAACATTCTGCAAGAATGTACTGATTCTGACAAGCAATGCCTCTACAGCACAAGCTTTAGCTTTGCCTTAGCATTTAATAACTTCTCTTATATTTGCTATGTCAAATAGTAAGAAAAGTCAGAAATCAATGTTCAATGTCTTGGCTTCACAGTAGCTATACTCAGAAGAAATGGTCAAAAGCTTTCCAATGGAATATTTTCTTGTCATCATTTCACCAAAATAAAAACATTCTCAAGAATGTACTTGTCATCATTTCACCAAAATAAAAACATTCTGCAAGAATGTACTGATTCTGACAAATTTAATTCAGCAAAAACATACTTGTCTTTTGGTATCTTTGTGAAGCATTAAGACTTTTGTTTTAATATAATTTTAATATGAGAGCATCTCTTTTACAGAAAATATACATTAGAAATAATAATTTAAAAATACCAGTTTTATTGAAATGGAATATTTGGATTGAATTAGCATTATCTTTTCTGAGAATCATAATGAAACAAGTTCAGAAATCACAGAATTTTCCATTCCATAGACTTTCAATTTCTGGTATATTCCTGCAAATATGAAGTAAAATATTACCTCGCTCCACTATTCAGAAACAGCAAAATAGTTCTGTAAAGGACTTTCACAATGTTTTTCTCCAGAAAAGGGATGAAGTTTATAAGCTGATGTTTCTACTAAACACTTTCTAGAACTCAGAGCAGATCCTAAAGTGATATAAATCAGAAAAGTCCACTGTGACCGCAGCAGGCAGTGTTTAATGCAATCAATCATCATGAAGACTCAGGCTTTTCAGGTGCACTTGATGATGGACACTTGCAGCATGTTTTATAAAGTTAGCATTTGAAGAACTTACCATTGCAGTTCAGTTTGCTGTTCTGCTCTGTAGTGTGAATTTTTGGCAAGTCACTTAATCATTCTCTGACTGGTCTCCTTCTGTAAAATTGAAATAATATTTTCCAACTTTCTTTCAATCCGGAATTAGACCTTACTCCTGCAATACACAGATGTTCATAGACTGTGTAGAGCAAATTGGAAACAGCAGCATGAACATATACTATGTGGTTAAGGGGGACATTAGTTCTTCAGAGTGAAAAATATCTTCTAGTATGTTTTTATGGAGAACCTATTAGAAATAATTTCTTTGTCAGTCCTACAGAATAGATAAATATTAGAATAGAAATGAAAATAAATAACAACTTTCTGCTTTTAGTATTGGGCAACTCTACTGTAGTTCTTGTACACTGAGATTACATATCTCAAGTTGTTAATTGTTAGCCTCTTCATAATTTAGAATTTTTAACTGGCTACATACTTCATTTTATCCTCCATTATTTAAAATTTTGGACAGTGGGAAAGCTCATATCTTCACACCTCTGCAGTAAGCCAGTTTTTTTAACCTTTTTTTTTTAAGTCTGTGAATTCAAATAGTCAGTGATGGCAGATGGTGTCTCTGCAGTAAGCCAGTTTTTTTAACCTTTTTTTTTTTAAGTCTGTGAATTCAAATAGTCAGTGATGGTACAGATGGTGTATTGCAAATCCAAACCTCACGCGCACAGGCTTATTTTTTAAAATTGCATTTCATGTGCCCACGAGATCTAGTCCATGACTCCTTGAAGATCGCAGAGCGAAAGCTATTGACATAGTGGAATGAATTAGGTTTTGACTAAAACCTGTGAGGGAAAACACCTTTACAAACACAATAGTTAACAAATTCCTCTATATTGAAGGATTTCTTTATGCAGAGCAAGGCTGGCAAACCCTTCAATGGCACACCAGAGAAGTGTTAGAAAAAGACAGTTACTGATTTGCAATTACCCCGTAGACAAGGTGTCCGAACAATATCGATTGTTTCTGTTATTTACTAATTATTGTTATGTTTGTCATTATAAGACATTGTTCGAATTTCACCTGGTCTGCCCTTGTCAGAGGGGCAAAGGACACTCACTTTATCCCAGAAATTGTCAAATTAGTATTCTTAGCTAATTAATTAAGTCAAATGTATTATGGAATGATACACAGACTAGAATTTGATTCTGTCCCTGTTAGCTGTATTTCTGATTAAATGCAGCCTGTGGTTCACACCTATGCAGGATTTAAAAAAAAAAAAAAAAAAAGGATTAGGTATAGGTTAGAATATAACACTGTTAGTTGACAAGGGAGACAAATGCATGCCAGTTTTTTGAACTCTCTATGTGTGCTCTAAAATGCTCAGCAGCAGAGCATCTACAATTCTGACATTCATTAACACAAATTACCTTGTGGTATATCAGAAGAGCCTGTAGCAGCATAGCATATAATGATTGTCTAGGATATAGTGCTACGGATACTGCAGTGCCTCCCAAGAGTCTGCCAACTGCACAGCAGAAAGCCAACAGTTTGTGTGCAACAGCTACGCATGTGGCCTGTTAGTGAACAAGACTCCTTAAACAGTCAGGAGTAAAATGACAGTCTCCATTAGACCATTACACAGACACTGGGTATCTTCCTTGCTCTCCAGAGCAATAGGGGCTTCTCAGCAACTCTGAAGTTACCTGACCAAAGAGGTATAATTTGCCTGCGAAGACAAGCCTGAGACTCCAACATGTTTCTTTTGTAACATTTCTTAAGGAAAAAAAAATGTTTTGTTGGTAGGAAGTTTTAAAATCGTGGAAAGAAATTCAAAAATAGGATTAAAAGACATTCTTTGAAAAATTATTTTATCTATGCAATAGCCTTCAATATAAAATCCCACAACCTGAATCTGTTTTCCCATTGGCATATCTATACAAATCAAATTCGTGCTATCCTAAATTGTCTTAACAGCTGCATGGGCCATAACTCAGTAGATTCTTCTCTACCCCTGACTTTGTAACTAGCATGTTGAACTTGGTATAGTGCCAGCTTCGTATTAGGGTTTAATAATATACATTCTATTACAGATGTTAAATAGAAAACAACCTGATTCAGTGATAAATCAGGAGAAAAAAGAAACACAACTAAATAAAGTATATAATATATACATTATATTGTATATATGCGTTGCAGTTAGTGATGAAACCAGACTGACCCAGTAAGTTAAGAGAAGTGGTTTTAATTATGCTTATCATTATTACATCATACAATAGATTTATACCATAAAACTAAAATAAATGTATTTTTCCACAGGTATATACATGTGTTATTACATATGTATGACAATTGTTGCAATGCTAAAATATCACATAGTTCAATATCAGTAACAGTTGTATCACATACATTTTTCACTGCACAATTTAACAATGAAAAAAAACCTGAGGGTTAATTTCAGACTGGACATATCAGAAGGATCAGGTTCAGGATTTGATTTTTTGGAATCATAAAGATTGATCCATGTCACACTAGTTCTTGACAAAATAAGCCCTGAGAATTCAGGGGATTTCACTAAAGTTACTTTTCTAATTAGGCTACTCGCTAAAGCTTTAGTGAGTAATTTTTGCCACAGAATGACAACTGTTTGTCTATGTAGGCTTAAATCGTAATGTTTTCAGTCAGTGCATTACTTCCCTGCCTTTGCTGTAATCCCTCCTAAACTGTGCTTCAAAATTTGAGAGGTATCTTTACCCCCCACAGTAAAAGGAAGCTAGGTCTGGAGTTCAATTTATTATTGCCTACCACAGATATCTCTGCAGCTTGCAGTAAATTAGTGAAAAGGATATGTTAAGCTGGGTTAGCCCTGTGTAATACAGCTATATTCTGCTTCCTGTACCCACTAATTCATTAAATGCCATTGCTGGCTGTGTCCCTACATCCCTCAAGATGTAGCTCTGGTACAATAAGTTCCCAGAAAAAACTCTGAATACATGAAGGGAGTACACATACTTAAGTATTCTGCTGATGAAGATTCACAGATTTTAGTTATGAGTAGTGGTTTTTTTATTGTTTTGTTCACATGGCGAGACACTTGCAAACAACCAATATCACCTGGAATACTTAAATTTTTGTTTGGAAGTCAATACTGCAGATGTTATTGAAAAGACAGAGAAATATTATTTCACTTCCTTCTTGACCATGTCATTATACGTAAATAATAATTTGAGTTATTTTTTATTTGGTACAACAGATATTGAACATCTTATATAATGATGAGGTGTAACAATAATATAGGAGTTGGGGAGGTGTTGACATACTCAGAAACTTGTTTGGCCAAAAGGAAACACTCCTAATGAGCAAAGTCAATAATTTATTGCTGGTATAATTAAATCCCAACCATCTAAACAAAGAATTCAAAATCTAATCATTACAGACAAAAAAAAAAAAAAAAAAAATTACTACTAGAGAAAAAGATCTCAATAATGATAGAGTTAAAACTGCTATACAGACAATTCCTAGTATCTAGCCATTCCCCAGTGTTATGGCTTACCCTTCCACTATCCTTCTGGGTCCTAAGGTTATTGGCTAAACTTTGGGGGCAGGAGGAGTCTGACAGCAAGTTGTCAGCATCCCAAGTCCTTTAGAGGGAAAGATATGATGTTGATGGTGGGGGTTTCTTTCTCCTCTTTGGTGGCAGGAAGATGATTTCTTTTTTGTCTTTCTAAGGCCCATTTGGGGCTCATTTATATCTTTGTATCTTATCACTTTTTACAACTTGCTTTTTCTTCATGGCTCTGCAATTCCACTTTACACCTAAACATACTACATATGGAGTGTCTTACATATAGCGGATGCTTGTTCTTTGATGCCCTAAAACCTGTATTGTCCAGCTCCCATGCCTGCTTTTCTTTAATTATCACTAAATGATCACTGCTGAGTTGTTTATAGTCCTGGAGTCTCCAGTGTCACCACATGCCACTTATCTTACCATGCCATGTCCACATTCCTCTGCACTGCACTAGGTCCCTATTTTCAAGCCTCTGTTACCACACACTGCCTGTACTCCTCTATACTACTTCATTATGTGAAAATCTTATTTCTGTATCAGAAATAGTGTGGCCAGCAGGAGTAGGGAAGTGATCATGCCCCTGTACTCGGCCCTGGTGAGGCCACACCTCGAATACTGTGTTCAGTTTTGGGCCCCTCACTACAAGAAGGACGTCGAGGTGCTGGAGCGTGTCCAGAGAAGGGCAATGAAGCTGGTGAAGGGTCTGGAGAACAAGTCTTATGAGGAGCGGCTGAGGGAACTGGGGTTGTTTAGCCTGCAGAAAAGGAGGCTGAGGGGAGACCTCATCGCTCTCTACAACTCCCTGAAAGGAGGTTGTAGCGAGGTGGGTGTCGGTCTCTTCTCCCAAGTAACTAGCGATAGGACGAGAGGAAATGGCCTCAAGTTGCACCAGGGGAGGTTTAGATTGGACGTGAGGAAAAAATTCTTTACTGAAAGAGTGGTTAAAGATTGGAACAGGCTGCCCAGGGAAGTGGTTGAGCCACCATCCCTGGAGGTATTTAAAAGACGTGTAGATGCGGTGCTTAGGGACATGGTTTAGTGGGCATGGTGCTGTTGGGTTGACAGTTGGACTCAATGATCTTAGAGGTCTTTTCCAACCTTAATGATTCTATGAGTCTATGATTCTATGTTCTTTTAGGCCTTCTTTAGCAGAGGGATGAACAGGAAGTTAGTTCTAATTGCATTAAAATAAATGAAATAATAAACAACAAACACTTAGCTGGGTAAAATCCTGAAGTCAGTTACAAAGCTCCTGTTTATTTCAGGATGTAAAAATAAGTCTCTACAAGCCAAGAATCTGAAATGAAGGCACACAAACTTTAGGAGAGAAATTACCCAACTAATAGTTAGAAACTTTTCCAAAACACTATATGTAGTCTCTCTCACCCTCAAATCAGCTGGGAACTGTTACGGATCATCCAAACCAGAAGGATATTATCATTTTCTAGGTTATAATTTCACTACAGTACACAGGAACACACCAATGCATTCAAAGAAGATCAAAGAAATAAACGTTTCTGTAAATTAGTCCAATGTTAATTACAAGTGAATACTAAAATATGTAGTTTGAAGAAAATTAATTGTTTGTTCTAAAATGATCCAGGTGTTTTCTGCAAGCTCAGAATAACATCTCTGTTTTTTCCTTTTCTCATACGTCTGACAGACTTCAAAATTTTTGAGTATTTGATAGGATATTGTCCTGGTTTCAGCACGGATAGAGTTAATTTCCTTCCTAGTAGCTGGTACAGTGCTGTGTGTTGGATTTAGGAGGAGAACAAAGTTGATAACACAGCTATGTTTTAGGTGTTGCTAAGCAGTGCTGACACTCGTCAAGGACTTTTCAGCTTCCCATGCTCTACCGACTGAGAAGGCTGGAGGTGCACAAGAAGCTGGGAGGGGGCACAGCCAAACTGGCCAAAGAAACATTCCATACCATGTGATGTCATGCTCGGTACACAAACTGGGGAAAGCTGGCGGGGGGGCCACTGCTCGGGGACTGGCTGGGCATCGGTCGGCGGATGGTGAGCAATTGCATTGTGCATCACGTGATTTGTATATTATTATTATCATTATTTTATTTTATTTTATTTCAATTGTTAAACTGTTTTTATCTCAACCCATGAGTTTTCTC
>NW_008794836.1:3241136-3250882 GCF_000699145.1 Aptenodytes forsteri | reverse complement strand
TTATTGTTATTATTATTATTTTATTTCAATTATTAAACTGTTTTTATCTCAACCCATGAGTTTTTCTCACTTCTACTCTTCCAATTCTCTCCCCCATCCCACCGGGGGGGGGGGGATTGAGCGAGTGGCTGTGTGGTGCTCAGTTGCCAACTGAGGTTAAACCATGACAGCTATTATAGCAAAAACCAGCAAGGCACGAAAAGTAATAGATTATGAATACTAGTAGTATTATCTAGTTCTTATTTCTTTCTTTTTAAAAGTAATTTTTCAATTGCTTTAACAATAAGTTAGCACCTTTTCCATTTTACAGATGGGAAACTGAGTCAGAGGGAAGTAATTCAGTCTCAATTTGCTAAACTAAGAGAACACACTATGCAACTTGGGTCAGGGATGGAAAACAAGAAAGGTATCCTGGATATCAAACCCAGTCTTTCATTTACATTCCCATAGCATGTGGGTGTGCACGTGCTACATGGATCTAACTGTTGGTCTTTTTTCTGTTTTAAGTAAATGTCTCTTTCTCTATCTTTTGGGGATTTTTTTTTTTTTTTTTGAAAGCTTAAGTGGTTTTTCATGTCCTTTTCAGGGGTATATATACACATATATAAGTATGCAAAAAAAACCCCCAAAAGACAAAAATCCCAACAATTTTTGACACATACCACTGAAGGCTATGTCCCACTTGCCATTTGTGATATCTTCTTCAGTCTGAATAAATAAAAGTTTACTGCTCACACTCAGTGTATTTTGTGTTGACACTAACTAGGCTTTTACTCCCGTATTACAGGGAATACTCTTAAGCTATGCAAAATTCTCAAGACACAGAATCTTTCTGGTGGACTGTCGCTGGTGTGACTTCAATATAGTGAGGCTCTCCTGATTTGACATTGGCAGCGACTGGATTTCACAACTCACAGTAACTATTAAACATACAGAGAAAAAAAAATAGAATAACTACACCGCTCACTTACCAGAAAACAGTTCTGTAACTAGAGCATAGAAATGATAATGTTTTAAAAACAGTGAGAAAAAAAAGCTGTTGATGTACCCGACAGATATCTAATTACAAGATCATTCTGGTGACTTAATCTTACAGAATTGCCCCTTATAAAAATTCCTGATCAACCCCAGAGGCATGTAGCAAGAATTAGATCGGAAAAACTGTATCTGTTGGGTCTAATTTTCCACATCCTTGCATTTTTATAGTAATTTATGCCTCTGCATAATAAGGTGCAAAACATTTATAAAACATAATTCTCCATTCAGCTACAAATCTAGTAGCAGCCACATTTTTTTTTTTTACATAGTTTACAGTGACATACATGAACATATAAGGTATATTATTATACTAAAGAGTACAGAACTGAGTTAAACTTTTGAGTGTTGTTTCATGAAATGTTCCAAAAGGTTGTAGTTTTTCTTCTACTCCCCCACTGGTATCCAGTTAAAAATGGTCTGAAATGTCTGTTTCCCTTTTCATATGCCATTTCTGAATGCAAATATGAGTTGATTTAAACAAAACAAAAGGAAGAATTTCATGTGTATAGATTGAAAAGAGAGTAAAGGATGGATCAGAAGTATTGCAATATAAATGATGTCTTGTAAGAACTGTCTTCCAGGTCGTTTTTTTTTTTACTGATAATGCATGTTCTTTTAAAAAAGGACTGATAAAGAAACATCCTTTCCCCCAACAACTACTTTGGACATTAATACTAAATCTTGCAGGGAAAAAAGATCTATGTAGAGTCACTTTGAGTGTAGGAGTACTGATTAGCTGATTGAGGGCAGGATAATACTATTTTCTTTCAAGATTAAAAAAAAAGAAAAGTAAAAATAAATGCACAGCTAATACAAGCATAACAAAAGAACCAGTTAAGTAGAACAGTCAATGTTATAGTACAGTGAGATAGCAGTAATCATAACAAAGAAAGTTAAAAAATAGGAAAGAAATAAGAAAAGGAATTTTCTTCTTCTTTTAAAAATGTGATACATTGCAAGTGCTTACGAAGGAGATGTTCTTTAAAAGCAAACTAGAGTTCTATATAAACTTTTCCACTCAGTTTTTTAATATATTATATTGTTTCCAACTTAAAGACTTTCTCCACTGTTGGGATTGTATTAGGCAAGAATAATGAGTTATAACATAGACTAGCCCATACCCAAGTAAGAACTAGATTGAGACCATCAAATTCACATCTGTGATGAATCACAGGAATTAAAAAAAGTCATGCTTGTTCGTGTGACACCTAATATTGAACACAATTGGCCAGCTTGCATGTTTCCTATTTGAACAACTGTGGAAATTTTATACTCCAGCATGGTAATAAAGGTGATTTAAGTTAATATCTTTCCAGGTCCTGATATGCATTCACTGTAAATATTAACCATGGTAGATAAATACAATATATGTAAATAAGTATCAGTAAAAAGCCACTTACCTAATCAAAGAAGTGCTCTATGAAATATTGAAGATCAGGTTCCTATATATGTACCCAAACAGGAGGCAATGAAGGAACGAGACATGAGCTGGATTTTACCTTAGAATCACTGCTGCAGTGAGGGAGCCTCTAGTAAGGAGCCAGAGAAACCAGCTTTTCTTCTGCCTTCCTCAGCGAAGGGTGCATAGCCATGCACCTTTTGCATCAGAGCTTTTTTCAGTTTGGAGCAAATAATATAGGACTCTGTATTTTAGGTGTTGCTGAATGTAGTTTCCACTTTTTTGTACCTATATCGAGAATTGAAGCATGATTTCTGATATGGAGGACCTCATTTTGGGGATTTAAAATTTCAGCTCACTCCTACTTCCAGTTTTCTTCACTACTGCTCATTTTTAACTAGACCAAACATTTAACTGAATTTAACATGTGTTTCTGCTATTCAGGAACCTGTTGATAATGCCTTTTTTCCATGAGCACCAAGAGACAGGAATAGAAGTAATATATGAAGGATTCTATTTAAATGTACTTAAATGGTGCTGCTGAGCTTTCCTTACCAGAACAGCCATATATGTTCACAATAAAGAATTTGTCTAGCATATCCTTCAGTTGCATTTAAAACATGGTAAATTGAATAAACTAATAATGTTTGAACTTCAAAAACAGACAGGTTAGAAAATAAACCCTAGGAAAACACTGAAAGTCTTTAATATATCTTGAAATATCTTCATATACCAATGTTTATTTCAGAAGATATTTATAATCCTACGACCTTGATTGCAGAGTACAGTGTCTTCATTTCTCCAAGAATGTATTCTGATTCCCAAGTCAGTCACCTCTTAATTTACTTTAATTGACATATTTCCCTTCCCCCATGTTTTATTATTGCTGTTTCATTTAATAATAGATTTTACAACTATCTATCTGTGCAAGAAAAACATGGAAATTCAGGAATTCTTATATTATTGAGGCCTGAAACCTATTCAACTCTACAACAAGCAATCGTTTCTCATTTTACACAGGTTTTTTTTTTTTCTCTTCTTTGCCATATAAGTAGACCTAGGTATTTCTATTCCAAAATATATATTTAGTACAAAGATATAAAATTGTTTTCCAACAGAAAAAAAGTACTGAAATAATGAGTGCTATTTGATATCCTGACTAGGTTATCGAGAACTAGACAAATTTGAAAGCATTAATGAAGCAAAATTTCAAAAATAACTGGCATACCCACATATATAAATATATATGTAGTGATAGGACGAGAGGTAACAGTTTTAAACTGAAAGAGGGTAGATTTAGATTAGACATTAGGAAAAAATTCTTTACTGTGTGGGTAGTGAGACACCAGAACAGGTTGCCCAGAGAAGTTGTGGATGCCCCCAGGCCAGGTTGGAAGGGGTTTTGAGCAACCTGATCTAGTGGAAGGTGTCCCTGCCCATGGCAGGGTGGTTAGACTAGATGATCTTTAAGGTCCCTTTCAGCCCAAACCATTCTATGATCTATATTTAAAGCCATAGAATTTACACTGTGTAATGGAGAAATTCTACACCCCATTATGTCAGCCTAACTCAATCCATGAAGCCTTGTTTCCTAAGGGAAGGATGGCAGACCTAGGCCTCTCACCTCCATAGCATAAGGCCTAATGTGGCCACTAGCTGTGACCAAGATTAAATTTTATACCTTTTCCCCTTCAGTGATTTTGGTGTCACTCGATACAATTTGTTATGAGCATCACAGAGAACTTTTTTTTCCCTGACAGTATCTAGAATAAGGTACTACTTGAAGTATTTCACTGGGGTGCTGAGCCATCAACAACATTCCTATTTCTCAGAGGTCCTAAATGTATCTTAGCCTTCATAAAAATATAAAAATAGCTTAGTTATGCTAATAAATAAGGATCACTTAAGCACATACTTCAATGTGTTGCTTAATTAAGAAACAGATCAAGTACTAAGATCATATTTCTTTGAATAAAATAACTAGGATTTGGCCTGAGATCAGTTTGTTGTTCTATGAATGAATATTCCTAAAGAAACTGTACAGTCTTTTGGTAAAATAAAATAAACCTTATTTTGTTAATTAGTAAAAAAACCCAGGGATTCTGTCATTACTGTGATAATTATTTGCATTGTCACCATATCTCTACACAAGCACAAGCACTGCTCTGTGCTAGGTGCACAGAGAACTTGGAGTCCTTAAGTATTTCTTGTACAGATGAATCAAATGTAGCTATTTTACAGTCAGCAATATCAACCTGACACAAGATCCTTCTCATCTAACACCTCTGCATCAGCACATTTTTGTACAAGCATCTTCTTTAAAAAAAAAAGTAAAAAAATAATTTAATTTGATTTTGTTTATATTGTTACGAAGCATATATATCACCTCACAAAAAAGAAATGAAAAACCCAAAACCCAGCCAACTTCTTATTTCAAGTATGAAACATGTTAAAAAGGCTTTACAACTCCTGCTTTTTTTTTTTTACTTCATAGCATACTTGTCATACCCGCTGGAGTCTGTCATATCTCTGGCACACTGGCAAAAGGCAATTTTTAGATACTGGTGAATCATTTTTCTGCAGCATTATCACCATTTCTGCCTTTCATAGAGTTCTGCTAATCCTTCCCATCTATTTACCCAAGCTGCTGCTTCTGACAGATCTAATGAATGGCATATTCTATAGCATGTTGACTGGTAAAACATTTAAAAAACAAGGACAAGATTGACTGAGGTCAGTAAAAATAAATAGCTTATCTCTGTGCTACATCTCTTTTTACTTCATATATTTTCCTTGTCAAAGACATCAGTAATGCTTCATTTTCAGTCACCATTTAAAATGGCTGAGGATTTAAATGTCACCCTTCATTATTGTTTGATGCAATAAAAGTTTCATACCACAGATCACCTCAGTAAGGATAACTGTTTATCCAATTCTTTTAGGAAAAGTATTAATTTTGTTTCTTAAACCAGTTCTTTCTCAGAAGGTCTTTTGTTCTTGGTTACATACACTATTAAATAGATCTTACTAGACTTAAAATTCATCTAGAAAAGTATTTTATGTGTTTTCTGAAATGTCTTTTACGTGTTTCACATTTAAATTCTGCTAGGTAAGGGCTTGATAGCTTTTCCCAATAGGAGCGATGGAGGCTAGGTGACACAGTGAATTAACTTTAAGACATTCAGAACCATATGCTCCCACAGTCTGGATGCCTAAAGGAGCAGTAAATCATTGCACTGCCAACCCACCCCCATCCCCAAAAAAGAAAAAAAAAAGTAGAAGCTGCTGAATCTTCCTCCAAATTCAATGTGTGACCTAAAAAAAATAACCTTACTCATCATCCTGCCAGGTCAGGCAGAAAAAAATGACCAAACTAATCAGTGATTTTGTATACCAGACCACAAGCTCCTTAAACCAGTGTGACTTTCTGGGGGTCAAGACCTCTTTCCCTGCTGGCCTCTGTTCAGTCACCCCAAAACCCCAGCCCGGGCTGTGCCTATGGGACCAGGGCTTCAGCAGTTAAAATTGTTAAAGGGGGGGGGGGGGCGAAAAAAAAATTTTAAAAATTAAATTTAAATAGTTTGGGTTGGAAGGGACCTCTAAAGGTCATCTAGTCCAACCCCCCGCCGTGGGCACTGCAATGAGCAGGGACATCTTCAACTAGATCAGGTTTCTCAGAGCCTCTGAGAACTGTCACACTTACCCTGCTGTGTGCCTCTGGGTCCCACTGCCCTCGGCCTCCCTGAGGAAGAGGCAGCCATGAGGGTCTGCCCGCGGTGGAGCCTAGGCTGGGAGCTTCTTCCACCCCTGCATCGCTGGTGCACCAGGGGCTCCAAAACCCTTCTGAATTCTTAAGATTATGATTACAGCTGAGGCAGGATCTTATGCTAGGTAGTATGGAAATATCGTAATTTGCTACTGCTTTGTTCCTTGCAAATATGAATACTTCATATACAAACACTTCCAAATGTCTGCAATTAAAGAAAGGTGTATTGTGTTTGATTCCACTATAGGTAAAGACATTTACCTTTTATTAAAATTCTGCTTGCAGAATTGTGATGGTTTGTTTTAATTTTCCTTACTACTATGCTTTTTTTTCCTATAGAAGATTAGAGAAGGATTCCATCAGGGGTCCTCCCAAGATCTCAGCCTTGTTTATGGTATTTTATAAGCAGCATTATTTATGTTAGGAAGCTTTCCTTTTCTGCACTTCTCTTCTGTGAAATTTTCATAATTAGGTATGTATAATTAAGATTTCCATTAGGATTTTTTTTTTTTTTAATTCCCCTTGTCCCAGCAAAAATGACAGATAAATGCCTTGAGACTTTGTAATGCCTTAATTGTTCCCCAAGAGTTAGATTACAGAGTTAGGACCTGGTTCATGCACACTTTATGCACCATTTCCTTGACATTTTTTTATTTAACATTTTGCTCAAAAACTTAATATTGCTGAGAAAAGTGCCAATACTTCTTATTTACATAAATCCCTTGAGAATAGTTGCCATGTCTTCCCTCTGCACCTCATTATGCACTACATGCACTCCAAAGAAGAGAAAGAATCAGCTAATAACAAGGCATTCAATAGTCCCACTAACCAAATACATACAGCTTTTTGTTATTTTAACCTTTCAGATAAATCATGACATGTGTTTCAGCAGTATATACCTGACACATCTCAGAAAAATCACTCTGAATTCACATCAGTGTAAATAAAAGCAGATTTTGAGTACTAAGAGACAACCATCAAAACAATGATCAATAAAACGTGAGCACACACAGCGGTCTGTTTTTCAGACTTTATACACATTTCGTCATAAAACTTAGTTACTATTATGCAGGGGTGAGCTGCTAAAAGAATATTAAAATAATTGGCTTAAGAGGCAGCCATAGAGTTGGTACAAGAGGTATTGCTCCTCTTTTCCATGGAAATGGGACCTTCTTGTCTGGATCTGAGACAACAGTGGGAGGAAGAGCTTCCCTCGCAGCAAGCAGTGGTAGTGCAGCTCCCAGCAGAAAGGATGGAGCTGGAAAGGAGCAGTCTGCAACAGTTAGCTCTAACTGGAATGAAACACTTCCATTTTAGCTCTGACACTGTATATGACAGTATTAAATTAACTATAGTGCAACACAGTTGGAAAAATAGTCGTAACATACTTATTGTAAAACAGCTTTTCATTCATCATAAAACTGGCAAATTTACTTCCTTCACCTTTTCTGATAACTTGTCTACCACTTTTAGTGTCCAAAAACCCTGTAGTTTGTTAGCCTAAAGGGCACTGAGCGTGGCAGGAAACAGAATTGCTAGCTGTACTCCTCTGCCTTGGAGATCCATTCTAGTTAGACAAAGTCTCTTTTCCTGCTCTGACTAGCTGGATTCTTTCAAAGAAGAAAATCGTTCTACAGAATTCCTTTTTGTTGCCCTCCGAAACCCTTAATATTTTTTATTTGTTAAAAGTATGAGGCAAAGATGTTGGTGACTGTTCTGCTACTCCTGAGACTGCAGTTGTTAAAGGATTCTATGTCCTCAGAACAAATTCTCGGTGAAATCAGTTCATTATTTTTGGTTGTTGGAATACAGTTAGGTCACCCAAACTTTTTTGAACAAATACTAGTTCCTTACAATAAAAAATAGCAGTGAGGTGGAATTTAATGAGTTTCCTGGGTGATTAAATTAACTATAGTGCAACACAGTTGGAAAAATAGTCGTAACATACTTATTGTAAAACAGCTTTTCATTCATCATAAAACTGGCAAATTTACTTCCTTCACCTTTTCTGATAACTTGTCTACCACTTTTAGTGTCCAAAAACCCTGTAGTTTGTTAGCCTAAAGGGCACTGAGCGTGGCAGGAAACAGAATTGCTAGCTGTACTCCTCTGCCTTGGAGATCCATTCTAGTTAGACAAAGTCTCTTTTCCTGCTCTGACTAGCTGGATTCTTTCAAAGAAGAAAATCGTTCTACAGAATTCCTTTTTGTTGCCCTCCGAAACCCTTAATATTTTTTATTTGTTAAAAGTATGAGGCAAAGATGTTGGTGACTGTTCTGCTACTCCTGAGACTGCAGTTGTTAAAGGATTCTATGTCCTCAGAACAAATTCTCGGTGAAATCAGTTCATTATTTTTGGTTGTTGGAATACAGTTAGGTCACCCAAACTTTTTTGAACAAATACTAGTTCCTTACAATAAAAAATAGCAGTGAGGTGGAATTTAATGAGTTTTTCCTGGGTGGGCCATGCGTTAAAAGACATCCACTAGAGAAAAATAAAATAAAATAATCTCTCAGCTGCCCAACATTATATCACCAAAATAAAGGGGAAATGTACACAGAAAACATAACCTTTTTTCTTTTTCACATTAGAAAAAAAAATATTTTGTTTCTTCTATATGTTAATGTTTTAAAAATTCCTTTCATTTTCTCTCCCTTCACACGAAGTAAGGATAGGTCAAAAGAGATTGTAACCCAAAATGTTTGGGATACAGAAAAAAACAGTAAATCATCATGAGATTTTTCAAATGTTCAGGGAAATATTTACATGCAATTAAAAATACCCAAAACACAAAACCCCCAAAACCACATGGTTTCTTTCCTTGCCTCCCATTCCCCTCTCATCCTCCATAAGCAAAAGGTCACTTTTTTTTTCTGTTCCTGTGTTCTTGTAGAAAGTTAAAAAAACATATTGGCTTAATAAAGCTTATATGTGTAATATATAACACTACAACTTGTCTCTGTTACTTATATATGGACTTTTTGTAGGGTCATGCTGCTTCAATTTTTCTTCATGGTTCATCCAGAGGCTTTAAAGAGATTGAATCCTTATGATTCACTCATCTAAGAACTTCTCCAGAAGCTTTCAGTTGAACTCTCACTGAACTAAAGCTGCAGAGAAAGAGCAAGTAGTGTCTTGTTAAAGAACCTGAAAATTACCCTTTACCTGGCCTTTTAGATACAATCCATAGGATTTTGTTTTGTAGGGCAACAGCTGACCTGGTTTCAGCTGGGATAGAGTTAATTTTCTCCCTAGTAGCTGGTACAGTGCTGTGTGTTGGATTTAGGAGGAGAATAATGTTGATAACCCACCGATGTTTTAGTTGTTGCTAAGCAGTGCTGACATCGTCAAGGAACTTTTCAGCTTCCCATGCTCTACCGACTGAGAAGGCTGGAGGTGCACAAGAAGCTGGGAGGCGGCACAGCCAAACTGGCCAAAGAAACATTCCATACCATGTGACGTCATGCTCAGTACATACACTGGGGAAAGCTGGTCGGGGGGCAGTGATCACTGCTCGGGGACTGGCTGGGCTTTGGTCAGTGG
>NW_008794836.1:3239038-3240740 GCF_000699145.1 Aptenodytes forsteri | reverse complement strand
TGCTGTTTATCACCTCTGGGAGCTGGATCAAGGATATAATTTTGCTGCACTGAGTAACACTACTGGTTTATGATGTGATAAAATTTTTGGTTGTGAGACTAATTTTTGTATTTGCACTTCTGTATTTATACTCAGCTTTGCCATCATCTCCATACCTCAGGAGCAACTTTTCGGAAACTATTAATAATTACACCTTTTACCTTTTCTCCTCAGGGAACCAATCTATGGGGAGACGGGGGGGGGAACACTTTCTCCCACTCCTTCACCTTCCCTTTCTCCTTCAGGCTAGTTACAACAGCTCGTTAGAATTTTGAATATCCTTGGGATATTCAAACCAGCATGTTCCTATTGCTATGTCTCCTGAATGTGGTTCAGGTCTTATTTAAGGTTAAACAATTATTTAACAATATCATCTAGAGATCAACCCCATGACAGGCACTGTGGCTATTCCAACACCTGCGACAGGCACTGTGGTTACTCAAACCCTGGCAACAGGGGTGGCTGAACCAGAGAACCAACATATGCCGGTATCAGTCACACATATACACAAGAAGAAATACACAGGAAGATCAGCTCATTTAGTAAGGGATGAAGATGAACCAGGGCCATCACGAGAACAGGAGGAGGAAGAGGCAGAACCCGTAAATGACATTGTAACCACCCAACCCCTATCGCTGAGTGAGCTGCGAGATATGTGAAAAGATTTCAGTCATCGTCCAGGCAGTCACATTATCACCTGGCTGCTCTGATGCTGGGATAATGGGGCCAGTAACCTGGAATTAGAGGGTAGGGAAGCCAAGCAGCTGGGATCCCTTTCTAGGGAAGGGGGCGCTGACAAAGTGATTGGAAGAGAGGCACAAGCCCTCAGCCTCTGGAGGCGACTCCTGCCAGGCATGAAGGAAAGGTATCCCTTCAAGGAAGATGTCATATGTCACCCTGGCAAGTGGACCACCACGCAGAGAGTTATCCAGTAACTGAGGGAATTAGCCGTGCTAGAGGTGATTTATGATGACCTGGACAATGAGCAGTTATCCAAAGATCCAGATAAAGTCAGGTGCACATGACCCATGTGGTGGAAGTTTGTACGGAATGCACCATCATCATACACCAACTTATTGGCAGTAATGACTTGGAAAGACAGAGAAGAACAAACAGTGGATGAATTGGCTGGCCAACTCTGGCAAAACGAAGAAAGTCTCTCTTCCTCCCTATGGGCCTGCATCTCGGCTGTGGAAAAACTGTCCCAGGAGGTCCAGCAACTCGAAGAGGATATGTCCTACTCTCCACCTGTACGGACCAGTATCTCATCCCTTAGGAGTAAGTGTTCTTTTGCTCAAGGGAGAGGATAGAGTGGATACACGCCACGGGCCACCCTGTGATTTTACCTACGTGACCACGGAGAGGACATGAGGAAGTGGGATGGAAAATCTATCTCGACCCTAGAGGCACGGGTACGTGAGTTGCAAGGGAAAACAATCACAAAAGGGATTTTTTCCTTTCAAGGAATTTCCAGGAAAATTGTTCCTCCAGTTTCCAGTGGGCAGTTCCCCAGACAGAGTAGAAGGGCTGACTTTACTTCCAATCTTCATAAAGGGACTTCTGATTCGTACTTACAAGAAGTGAGTAACAAATGCTATGACGAGGACTAGAGGGGCCCTGCCTCCAGCCAGGTGGAGGAAAGGGACAACTGGGTTTACTGGAC
>NW_008794836.1:3229309-3231105 GCF_000699145.1 Aptenodytes forsteri | reverse complement strand
ATTCCATACCATGTGACATCATGCTCAGTACATACACTGGGGAAAGCTGGCCGGGGGGCAGTGATCACTACTCGGGAACGGGCTGGGCATTGGTCGGTGGGTGGTGAGCAATTGCATTGTGCATCACTTAATTTTGTATATTCTTTTATCATTATTATTATTTTCCCTTCCTTTTGTCTCCTATTAAACTGTCTTTATCTCAGCCCATGAATTTTACTTTTTTTCCCCCCCGATTCTCTCCCCCATCCCACTGGGGGAGGGGGGGGAGTGAGTGAACGGCTGTGTAGTGTTTAGCTGCCTGCCGGGTTAAACCACAACACTGGCAAATGCACGTTCAAAATTAAATGCTTGTGCATGTATGTTTGTGCATGAGCACGCAAATTGGATGCTTAAAATTACCAAGTGTTCATTGCCTACTGCCATTGCTCTTGAAGCTTTTCATTCTTGAGGAGAAGAGGGGAAACTAATATTTCCTGAGGATACATACAAGTGTTTATAACTATAACAGTTACCAAGAAATTTGTAATAATTAATCTACATCTTAAAAGCAAGTAATTATATCCCTTTCCCCAGCCCCCCCAATCTGTACACATTCATACACAGTTCTTGCTGAGTTTAAGCTACTCATATAAACAAAAATAACTCACAGAAGTCACCAATATCACTTATTCAGAGAAACATATTGTAAAAAAAAAGTGACAGGCTTCCTGTGTTCCTTCAGAAAGAGAAATTTAAACAAACTTCAAAAGGAAAGAAGAAAGAACTTGCCCTCAATTCTAGTAGGCACACAGGTTGAAGGATTACCAAATCTTGTAAGATGTTCTCATTGTAGTACTGTTCCGTATGGAAATACCTCTGAACCACATAGCTTTACAGAATATGGTAAGGCTTACACAGAAGACAGATACCTTCAAGAACAGATATATTTGCTTCAATAATATACTGTGCTTACAGTCATTCCTATGGCCACCCAAGAACTGCTGTACTGTGGTGGACCATGATGAGCCCAAGATATTTGCTTAAGGCATTGCAATCCTCCTAAAGTACTTATACAGTCAAGACCTATACCTTCTTTTTCTATTTTTTTCCACTTTCACCTTTGACTCTCTAGTACAATGTTTCTCAATGAGGAAAAAGAAAAATAAGAAGAAAAAAATCAACTTTGTTTACCCTAATGCACCTCTTCTTGCTAACAGACCTGCTAAAGCCTACAACTTATTTGACTGGGTACAAAAGTCAATGTTATGTGCCATTGATTTCATTTTAGGAAGGACAGTCTATTGCCATATTTTCTAATGAGTGTATGTACACAGTCTCTGGAATAAAAACATTTACTTCTTGGAACACGTAAGTTTTCATGTTCATCTTACTTTTTTTGATAGAAAACCCATTATTTGTATCCTACACAGAACCTTTAACTGAAAGAGGAGATTTCAAATGTTTATAATTCATTCAGGACCACATAAAGCTGGAAGGGATTTTTTTCTAAATGTTAACTGCTTATCTGATGCTTCAGAATTTTTTTTTTTTTTCAGTAAGATTTTCAACAATGTTAAAGACACCTCAAAATGCACTGCTTAGAAGAATAGTCAAGAACACAGAAGTTTCAGAAGTTGAAATCATCAGTATTGTAGTGTCCTGGTTTCAGCAGGGATAGAGTTAATTTCCTTCCTATTAGCTGGTACAGTGCTGTGTGTTGGATTTAGGAGGAGAATAATGTTGATAACACACCGATGTTTTAGTTGTTGCTAAGCAGTGCTTACACTGGTCAAGGACTTTTCAGCTTCCCATGCTCT
>NW_008794836.1:3191164-3228978 GCF_000699145.1 Aptenodytes forsteri | reverse complement strand
GAGCGAGCGGCTGTGTGGTACTCAGTTGCCGACTGAGGTTAAACCACGACATGTAGGAGTCTCTACATCACCTCAAAGTGGAATTATTGAGGAAAAAAAAAATCTGGATTTCTGGTAAATTACAATAATTACCAAGTTACATTCTGGTAATTATATGGTTCATTTATTTCATATTGTCTAGATACTTTTTTTTGGAGGGTGGGAGGAACAAACCCATTAGGCAACTTGCAATGATTGCATGTCAATGAGTTTAAAGTGAAATGATAGGAAAATATAAATAATTGTGTTCTACTAGTACATTTTAAAAGTAGTTAAACTGCTGCTTTTAAAAAGAAGTTGAGTTTTAACTTCTTGGTTTTTGGTACATCTCCCATTTAAGCAATCGCCTCACTTGATGTCTACAAAGAGAATTGCGATGAGTCTGTTCCTTATATTATTTAGCTAATGAGGTTTGATAAATAATGCAATAATTCTACTTTTTCCTTAATAACATGTAATTTTTAATAACTACCAAAATTTATCTCTTTTCCAGTAGCTTACCCTAGATTGAGAGGTTCACAAGACAGGAAGATTACCTATAAGTCTTGATTGATAGAATGTGTTAATATACATTCCACTTGTTTCCATCAGATATCAGTCAGTGACAAAAGCAGGACAAGTTACTTTAGGCTTTGGCCAAGAGAAGAGTACCGATGTTTCACCCTAGACAAGTCTGGTACAATAGCAGCGGCATCAGTAGAAAATCCTAGAAACTGGACTTTTCCTAAATGTCTATGCCATCAGTTTACATCCGAGAAAACAAGTATAGGTCATGGACCTCAACTTGAGATTCACATGATCTTGATAAGGAATAAAACCTTTTGGTTTCATAAGAAAACACCAGTTTATTAAAATAAACTGTTCAGAAGAAAAAAGTCACCCTGACAAGTGTCTCAATTCACAACCATTTACAAGAAGTTTTGTAAATGCCAAGCTTATTCTACATAAGTAATTTCATTTTCTTTTTCTAAGACCTTAAGACTTTAACTACTCCATAGCTTAAATGAACTATGCCTGCTCTAATTATTTCAAGTGATTTATTTAGGAAGAACTGAAATGGTTTGCTTTACAAATATTTACCACTATTTGACTGAAAGAAAAATATTGAAGTTAAACTTCCACAGAAATAGTTAAAAAAAATTTCCATTGGCTCATACTCCATTGTCCCCTTTACAATAGAGTACTAATAATAATGCAGTTCCCATCATACTACTCATTGAGATGACACTTCACTTATTACAGTAAGTGGCTGACTGATTATCTCATGCTAACAGTATATTGCACTCACTGTTCTTAAAATGACACTGGCGATTCACTTTCGGTTAGGAATGGAGGGAGACCTAAATTGTCTGATATGTGTTCATACATACAGAAATTACATCTGTCCTCAGTCTGAGTGTCTCAGTAAACTCTGGAGCCCACTCAGTTTAAATTAGGAGAAAACTGCTAAATCATTCTTAAGAATGATGTGCAGCTGCTCAGTTTGGTAATCAGCTCCTTTCCCTCCAGGACCTGCAAAGCCCAGCTGTGCTAGCCTAGGTACATCTAACTACACCTCTGCTCTCATAAAGGAAAATCAGTGTTCACCAAGAGTGGGGGGGAGGGATGGGGGTAGTGCTAATTACTTTATGGTGTAAAGGTGTCTGCTGGTTATCATCTCTGCTGCGCTATATCTGCATTTAAAGTGGGATAAATCGTCCAGTGTGGCATTGTTGGAGAGATCACAAGGACAACCAAAACATGAGATGGATATTTTTCATAATATCTTTGTAAAAAAAAAAAACAAACCAAACTGTGCTGTGTAACACTCGTCACGGCTTGAATAGCCTCTGCTAAATTTCCAGTACATTTTTCTCTGTGATAAAGAATGACAACTGACCTATGGCTCTAGAGATAACTGACTCTGGGTAATATTCAGATTGAGGTTTTTTTTTCACTTAACAACAATACCAGACTTCAGTTTGAGAGTCATTCTCTAGATGGTAGTTCAATATTAAATGTTTTTCCAAAGAATCTTTAAATATCTTTTTCTGTAGATCATTTTTCTACTGCTTCTGGAAACCTCTTGCTAACTATCCCCATTTTACATTAAATCTTTAATTCACATCCTTTTCTGTCAAATCATATCTTTTCTGTATACTGCTCTATACTGTTTATAATTCTGGTTATAGATCTATACCGTTTTTAATCCTTTCCATCCAGCTCCATCCAGGAAATTTAGTGAAATATTAGCATTGAGTTAAGTTGTACACACATAAACCATTTAGCTAAAAGACATACTTAATCAGATTTCCATTTTTTTTTCAGTCCAAAAAGAATACAGAATTCACATGCAACTGCATTAAATACAACAACAAATACATTGAGCACCCTCTATTGCAACAAGTTGAACTAAACCAAAAAATTGTTTTTCCTCTTTGAAGATCTGAAGTTTTGCACATGAAAGTTTACTATGCCCTAGAATTAAAGGAAGACAAGATAAAAATGTAGCATATTGTCAATGCCTGTAATCAAAAGGAAGTGGGCAGAAGCAAGGAAACAGAAAAATCTCAGCAAGGTGAGACTACAATTTTGAAGACCACATTTCTTTTTTTGCCTGTGGACCTATGCAAAAAAGTTATATTTTTCTGGTGGATATCAGTGAAAATACAGGAGCAAGTACCAGTATACAGTAACATACCATTTCCTCTGAGTACACAAAGCACTAAGGTGCTATCATCCACAGGTGACGGGCAAATACATCTATTTATCTAATATTATTAGAAAATTATTTGGTCAACTTTTTCTATTTTTCATTGCTGTTCTTTCAAATTCATGATCTATTCTCCATTAGTCTTCACTAATTAGGTTTTCCTTATTTTTTTCCTAATTGAAAATAACATGTTCATTTCAAATGAATGTTTCTTGAATCTTATTTTATTGGGCTACAGCATACAGGTGTTTACATCATGGAACTAAGCAAAGCTGAGACATAATTCCTTGAGGTATAACTCATATATAGATATATCTTTTTCCTTCTGCAGATATCAAGATTTTATCATGTGCCCAAAGTAAATGATCTCTGTGCTAGAGAGTGGTATGAATACAGTAGGAGAAGAAACATTGTTATTCCTGGCTGTTGTTATCATGCCTATAGCCCTCCCTTAGTACACTAATGGGTATTGTCTCTGTCGTATACTAAAAGGCTCCCATTATATTTTAGCTCCATTCTGGTACTTGACAAATCGTATCTTTTCTCCTTTAGATCCAAGTTTCCAGATTATAAACATTCAAAAAATCAGCAGTGCTCAATAAAATTTTACGTGCCTGTGTAGGTCAACTCTGCATCAACTCTGAACTACCAGATAATGAATCAGCAGGTATATTAAAAGCATTTCTGCAGGCAAGTCACTGGCCTAGGTTCCCCAAAAATTATAATAGGCAGATATGTTTCATTTTGATGTCTTAACAAATGTATCATTCTTATTTGTAAACATTTGAAAGTTACTAGTAAGAAGTAATTGTAGTGAAAATTACAAAAGTTATTTTTCTGTGCTTATGAAACATGAGTATTAACAAATAGACCTAATTATACATTCTATTATTTCTGCTTCCTTTGGAGAATTTAGATTTTGAAAACCACTTCTGAACATACCAGCTGCCTTGGACATAACATATCTGAATGTAAAAGCAGCATGAAATAACTGAGGCTAGAACCTGGGCTGAACTATTTCCACTTTTTGTGTGGGACTCATCTTTTAACACCATGCTCTGACAGTACAAAACCATGGTAACTATTACTGGAAGTTATGCTATCTGTGCAACCGTTTTAACTGCTAAAAAGCATAGCAGATGTAGCCATAAAGGCAATGGATCTAGATGCTGGAGAGAAACACTGTGAAATAAAACCCCTTTCCCTGATGCTAGGCATATATGGAGTTTAAGAGTGTTTCACATAGATCAATATTAGATCCACATTAGTCATCAAGTCAGGATGAAGAATCATTGCTCAAAACATCGGTAGATGCTAGAAACTAGGAGAAAGATAACTGGGGATAGAAAAAGTCATGCAAAGTGAGATGGATCAATTTGTGACCTAGACCATTCAAACAAAGATCAGGAGTCTAGAAATAAGGTTTTGAGATGAGGAGACAATTCCTAACAATGAGTAATATTAGAAACTGAGCTTCTTTTCAGCTTCAAAAGAAAGACAGGTGACTTGTGTAGCGCGTGCAATTATCCTTAGAAGACAGTACAGAAAGCAAATGCAGTGAGGAAAGGTACAGCAAGAATAAGTACTTGAAAACAGACAATTCAACTGAGAAATTGGACTTTTTTTTTTTTAAACTAGGCCCGTAATAAATATGTTATCAGAATAAGCTCCTTAAGAAAACAAAGGATTCTCATGGTTCCAGAGGTCTTCGGTTCACAACTGCACATTATTCTGGAGCATAGGCTTTACCCAGACAAGTTGCTTTTATCAATGGAAATGTTCTATTCAATGTTACAAGTGATATATGGAGATCAGATTGGATGATGTAGCTGTTCCTTCTAGCCTGAAGATCTGTTACCATCTCTTTTGAGAGTTTGGGGAGGGGGCAGGAGTTGGTTGGTTTGGGGGTTTTTTTTGTTTGTTTATTTGTTTTTATGAACATTTTTTGTTGATGTCCCCTGAGTATATGTCTAGCATTTCAATGACCAAAGTAATCTTCCTACCAGTGCTCCCCTGCAACAAATATAGCCTGCTTCATTGCAGGGTTATTAACAAATTACATACTGTGATATGTCTAATAAACATGGAAATGTTTTCCTACAGTAGCTGTCAGGTCCTTCAACAGCAAACAAAAACATATTTAGTGCATTAATTTTTTATACTTTTACAACTTCATTCTTATGAACTAATGCTAGAGGTGTTGTTTTTTGACTCAAACCCCCAGATTAACAGAATGACCTAATTCAAATAAGAAACAAGTGATTTGTCTTTTCACTCAGGAGAAACCGTTCAGCTATGGCTGAATCTATGTTTCTATTGGAAAAATTTTACAGTTAAAATTATGTCCTCATACTACATCAGCAACATGTTCCTAGTATATATCTCATGTACTGACATCACCGCACTTCTGTAAGCAAAATCATCCCATCTTTTGCACAAGTTATACAAATACTAGCACAGTTTTGCTAATAACAATGCATGTCACACCACATGAGCATTTCCATTAGCTCTAGGAATTCTTTATAGTGTCAGTATAAGAACATTTTTTCTAGTTATGGTGCAGGCCACTTTCACAGTTAGGAATATATCTAGGTTGTTGAATATGTTATTAATATAAACAACATCCAGAAAGATCTTGTCATATTGATCTTGTACCTTATCACAGGAATTGTCATGCTTTACCAGAAATCGTGATGTTTCACTGCAAAGCTTTTTTCTAATGTCTATTGCATTTAAAAAAATAAAATCTTAGGAATAGAAGTGTTTATAAAAGTTGAGTATTCTTGGGGGGAGCAAAAAAAATTGGTTCCATTTTAACAGTACAGTGTATTCTAAATTCTTTAAAGTTGCTTATGCTAAGATTAATTATGTAAAGAATACTTTAGACAAATTAGAATTACCTCTTTTTTCATAAGGGGAATGAATTAAAGAAATAAAGCCTCTAAGTTCCTACTCCAATATTGCTGTTCCTCTAGGACTGTAATTCCTAGATAAGTGCCGCATCTGCCTTGTGCGGTTTAATTTACTGATGATTTTACCTTTTTCTCAGGAAAACATAGTATTTATTCATCTAATATGACATGTCACAGTATTATAATGATTATCAAGTTGCTTTATGTATGGTCATAATACCATCTGGTATACAGCTAGCCTTCTTTTTGCATGTGTACCATCTGGAACATCTATCTATATTCTAATTATTGTACAGATGAGATTTGTTTTTACAGAAACACCATATTGGCTGTATCCTTCATTGATTGCTTAATTTAAAAATATACGATGTAAAATAATGTAAAACAGAAACAAAAATTTGGCATCTTGAATTAGTTTTAGCTGTCACATTTTTCTATGCATTTCTTCTAAGGAATTAAACAAAAAAGAAATTTAAATGTATTTAC
Organism: Aptenodytes forsteri; assembly: GCF_000699145.1. Classification (NCBI taxonomy): domain Eukaryota; kingdom Metazoa; phylum Chordata; class Aves; order Sphenisciformes; family Spheniscidae; genus Aptenodytes; species Aptenodytes forsteri. Next base: position 3,222,849 of record NW_008794836.1, on the reverse strand, counting down.
AACTACTTTGCTATTCATTTTAGTAGAAACGGGATCTGGTTATTTAGGTGAGATGAGATAACACTTTTAGTTTAAAGTAGTTTGGAAGCTGTATATACACCAAAGTTTCCCACGTTGAACTGAATTCAGTTCTCCACCATTCTGTACGAGTATTTAAATCCTTCTTACAAAACTACATTGCGCGACCACAAAATAGTGTGATGCATTCAGTTGTCACTGGCAAGTGTACATACCTATTTGTGGAGCAGATGATGTTCAGGGACTAAGAAAAAGTTGGTAAGTATCATTATAGCCTCAGTCCTGCAAATGTGTGCTAGTATTTTTGTAAAAACAAAAGTTCAAAACATTCCTAAGACCATCCTCAGTTATTTGCGTACATTCGCCTTACCTAGACCATCAGCTCTTACATTGTATATTCATAGCAAAAGTATCATTAGGCTAAGACCCCATAATAAATACCTTGTGTCTCAAAGAGTTTATGCAGGAGGGAGATCTGATAATAGCTTGCAGGCAGGGGCAGACAGTGACTCACTAGGTTTCCTACCGCTTCATTGAAGGACTGGACAGGGCTGAAGCTAGAGAGAAGTCAATGTCATTGTCCAATCCAAAGAAGCCAGTAGGTCACTTCTTCCCAGGGTCAGCCTGGACTAATTCATGCATGACATTGCTGGCCCATATCAACAAGTAAGCAGAGTCTGCACTATCGCCCAGGAATGCTCCGTGGCATGTCTTACAAACTTAATATCCAACTGTAGCCTTATTGCACCTTGACACCATTTCAATCAGGGACTAGTGTTTTACACCAGGGGTGGGGGAGAAAGGGAGAGATGGAGTGGGGTTCTTTCTGGATCTCAAAAGGAAAGGCCTGACAACTGGCATAATAAAATACCTGTTTTAAAAAGGTAAGATAAAAAGAGGAATATAGATAGCAAGTACACCTTATGTCCCTTTAGATGTTGGGAACCCCACTTTTGTGAAGTATTGGGCAGACCTGGGTGGATTTTCCCATGGCTTTCCACAGATTCTGTCTGTGGAAAGCTTCCTTCCTCATCCCGTGCTGTGGTGCCTTTTATTTTGTGTAACAAGCAAAACCATAGATCTTCTCCTAGCAAGCTGGAATGTCATCTCTCTCATAACATCCACCAGTGTGCAGCACAGACCAGCATGGGACACTCCAAAAGATTCACTTACAGTGCTTAGTCATGCTAATATAATGGCTTCCCAAGCCCTCAGTACAAGGCCCAAAAGAGCAGACAGGGTCTGTTCAAGATCACTAACTCCTCAAATGCAATGTCTTCTGCAAGGCTTCCAGTGCAACTAAGTTGCACACCATTGCTCCATGCTTCAGATTTTCCTTCCAAGAATCACCCATATGTTAGGGTAGAGCAGCAACTACTATTTATTTCATTCATTTCCTAAATGGGGATGCCTGGTACATCAGGACTGTGAGATGCACTGTACCTCATCCCTTTCCTGTAGCTGCTATGTAACTCTGTGTATAGGATGAAACCAGGATTGCCGGGTGCAGCAAGAAGGCCCTGGCTTGGTGTGGAACTCAGCTGTTCAGTTTCAAACATTACTACCACAAGGTACCTGAAGCACTTTTTTTTATTTCTTGAAAGGAAGATATCTATTCTCCCCTGTATTTCTTCTAAATGATTATGCAAAAAAATGAAGGTTAGTTCATCTGAAGCATTTTGAGTTATGAAATACAAGTGCGTCTATACAAATGCATTGAAATTCTCAGTGTTTAGCATGGAGAGATGAAAGACTTAGAAGCTATGTACAAAACTCCATATGAAAAAACATGTAAATATGGTTGGTTTGCACAGAATGCTTATTTTCATTCATATTTTATTGTAGTGGAAGATTACTTTGATGATATAGATAAATGAATATTATCTGGGATAGAATATTATCTGGGAACCAAAAGGTATTTTTTGTTTCAAAAAGTTATGTCATCAGAACAATTTCAAATATTCCACGAAACACCCATCTCAAAATAGGAAATAGTCCAACATTAGATCAAGCATGTGGTCAAAACCAGCTAGGCTTCAAATTAGGACAATACATTTCAGGTGCAGACTGGCAAAAGGGCAGAGAACCAAGATTAGAAACAGGGAGAGCCTGCAGAGGAAATGCTATACTCATAAAGAAAGTGCTGGCTACTAGGTTTTTGGTTTTGTTTTTTTCTTTTTTTTTTTTTTTAAATTGCCTTAAAAAAAAAAAAATCAGTCTCCAGATCTGAATGTTCATCAGTCTTTCTGTGCTGGAAAAATGAAAACTAGGCTGCCTTAAATTATAAATCTTTCATTCTAGCCTCAACCCTACCTTAAGTAACTTTAGGAAGCCTCATTTGTGATAATTAATAACTTTCCCTTTAGATTGGAAAGTGGGGCTCATGACTAATAACTGATATGAAATGCACAGAATGTTAAAATCACTTAATAATAGGTCTATGGTATACAATCCATGAGTTCCATGTTCTAAACCTAGTTTACTTCCCCGAAGCTTTGATGTATTTTGTAGGACATAGGCTTTCTAGCTGCAATTAGGGCAAATGCAAAAAGTATGACTGCCTTTTACATTCATGGTTTTTTCAGATGCCTAAATTAGCGTCCTCTCAGAAATATCCTTGAAAGGTTCAGTTTACAGATGACCTGTGTCTGGCCTGTAACAGTTCCACTGTAAGAATAGGGACTCAAGCCTGCATTTGGCCACGTGAAGCATATTTTCAAAGTATATGTAAATACATGATAAAGGTGGGTTTACTACTGTTGTCTATACAGTATATTACTATGTCACATATTATGCAGCAGTAGCAGAGCTTTCTCTTCTGCTAGCACACAGTAACTAACAAGAAAGAGGAGAGAACAAGAGACTTCTCAAAGAAAAGAACAATTTAAAGCACGTTTACAATCACTTTCATTATAATCAACATTTTTAACTAAAAGGTAACTTGCAGTTTGAGATAATCTGTGACCTTTAAGAATATCATCATGAGTACGTGTTTAAAATATATGTCAGATTGAGCAGGATCTCTAATTTATTTATTCTAGTTTTTAACTTTGTACAAGATTTTCCTTTGTGTTTGCAACCTATGTTTTTTTCCTTTTACTTTAAAATTTAGATAGTAGTTGGACCTTAGATAAAACCCTAAGAATATAATGCATTATGTAAAATCATATAAAACTCTTAAACTCAAACGCTGAAATACACTATCAAATATGCTAGGGGTTATTGCTTCCCCTAGTGTAATCTTGCTTGCTTTTAAACTATTCTCTTCTGGCAAGAAATCAATAAAATACAGAATTCCTTTAATTAGTTGGAATTTCAAACTCAGTGTCTTCTCCTTTTAGATTTAAAATCATTACGAAGGTAGAAAAAAGGCTACAGAAATTAATTCCATAAAGAAATTATATACAAATTGCAAGATGTTATTTAATTCTCAGTTAATTAGGTACAATATTCTCTAAATGTTTTCCTAAACTGAATTGTGCAATGATTCTAAAAATCCACAGCTTGCATACTTCTTAAGAGTCCAGCTCTTGATTCTATACAGAAGCAAGCTAAGCAGGCAAAACTCTAAATCTATCACTGAACTTAAAATAACTATAAGAGAATTTAAGGACCAATGTACAACTTTTAAAGAAAGCTCAGACTGATGACCCTAATTTTTTTTTCCCTCCTTTTTTTTTTTTTTTTTTAAGTAAAGAGAACTTCTTGCATTGACTTTAGCTTATGACTCTTTTATGACTTAGGATTTAATTGAGCTAGTAACTAACTCCTTAAATTCGAAATAATTTCCTCCCTACATCTTTTTAATACTCAGTCTCTGCTTCCTTAATAATATATCCCTGTCATTCATAGTACTGAAAATAGAATTTAAATGGTTATTAAAAGCCAGCATTCACCTATTTATGGAGAGATTAAGCAATATTTGAATAAGATGGAAGTATCTAAGTAACCAGGGCTTTCTCAAGAATTTGAAGTAGTAGTAAATCACTAATGACTTGGAGATTGCTTTATTTCCCATGACCTGTACTGTAGATGATGTATCACAGGACAGTAGAAGACAAAACTTAGTCTTTAACTTTTAAAAGAGGAAAAAAGAGTACGAGAAAATTATAGACCTGTCAGCCTCATTTCAGTATCCAGAAAGATACTGGAACAACTCAAACAATCCATTTACAAAGCCTTGAAAGAATAACAAAGTGTCAAGAAACAGACTGCGTTACGCCAGGCAAAGTGGATAAGGGGGAAGAAGTCATAAACTGTTCTACATAACATTCTCAAAGAAATTAAGAAAACATGGTGAAAATGAAATTACTATATGCTGTGTGCACAGCTACAAAAAAAAAAAAAAAAAGAGAAGGCCCAAAAACCTAATCAAAACATCATCCAGAGGCAATCTTTCAGTAAGTCTTCTCAGTTTGACATCAAACAGGGTTCTGCAGAGATCTACTCTAGGTTCAGTCCTTGTCAATAGTTTATAATAAGACTCAGCTCCAGATAGAGAGCAAACGTTTCAGGTCTACAGATTATGCCATTTGTGTGGCATGAAGTTTTGAAAACAAGTGAGCAAGTCTCATTCTGTGACCTATTAAGTGTTCATCTCATGGCTTGCTATTCTACTCTCCTAATTTCCCATGACACTTCAGCTTGTCTATACTGTAAAAATGTAGACAAACGGGAGGGAGCATAGAGAAAGGCAACAGAAACAAGGGATTTAAAAGACAATACATTAGAAAAGATTCAAAAATAGTTTTTATTCTTGAATACCATACTACTACTGTCCTTGAGGACTGTAGGGATAGGCAGGGGAGGGAAGAGCTGATTAATGATAGCATTGTTCTAGTGTGTTTAATGTTTTTTATAGAGGGTGAATAGTTTTTCCTCCAGATTCAAGGAGGTTTGGTCAAGGAGTAATGAGCTTTGCCTCCAAGAGAATATAGATTGCTAGAAAGACAGTCTTTCACACATATGAGCATAATAACTAGTTACCTAGAATGGCTGAGGAATCCCTGCCAATAAACAACTCTTCAAAGTGGTTGGATTTACGTTTGATGCTGTGACAAAATCTGGGAGAGGTAAACACCAAATAAGTGACATTTATAATAAGAACCAATGCTTCCCCCCCCCACTCTTAGGAAAATGAAATTGAACTAGAAAGGCATGTTAGAAGCTGATTTTACTGCTGGAAAGAAATAAACAGAAACATTTTCACTTGAATCTCATCAGGACCACATACAACTAAGAAAAACAATCTATTAAATGTAATGTAATTATAGAAAGAGGGAAATATTACTTTCTTCCTATGATATTTTATCACTTCATGGAAAGGGATAAAAATGTACATATAATTGCACACGTACTTGCTTGAGAAATTCCTATTTGTCACCACAAGAAGGATATAAATACCCTAGCTAAAAAAAGCTAAGTGAATCAAGAAGACTAAGAACTGTAACAAGGGGGCGCTTATCGTCTTAAACACTTCCCATCTTGAGTTAGTCACCTTACAGAAATTGTTTCAGGAAATGAAGCAAAGGTAACGCTCAAGACCTGCCTATCCCATTTGTTGTCCATGAAGCATATAAACTAGAAGTGAATCACAAAGACACCTTTGTGATACTTTTTCTGAATGAGTCTAAAAATCAAACAGAATTTTACCAATGCCCTAGCATTTTACTCTTGAAGATGTAGTCTCCTGAAGAAAAAAAAAACAAACAACCAAAAAAAACCCCCAAAAAGAAACAAAACTAAAAGCTTGACCACTAAATATTTAAAGAAAAAAGAAAAAAAAAGTCTATTCTGGATGCAAGTCCAGAATAGATAATTTGTATCAGGAGCAAATTTTGTCCTTAACTACATTTTGCTTCTGCTTAAATGTCTTCCACTGTTCCGGTGAAATAAAGCCATGTTCTTCTCTACTAGTTCTGAATCAATTAAAAAAACCCACATAGATCCAATTGTAAGAGAAGAAACATTCAAATAGGAATTATGACACCTGCAAAAAGCCATAAACACAAGATAATGAACTTAAGTCTCTATTGGTAAAAATGTTCAAATGAAGACTAAATTTCTGCTTAAGGGACATAGTAAGCATTCAATCACAACAGCGACCAATCTCAAAGCAAAAGTTTATGGAAACACATCACAGCTAGGGGTCAAATCAACTGTTTCTACACAAGCATCTGGTGCTAGTTGAGATACCATGAGTTATCCCATCTTGCCTCCAGCTACCACTATGAAAGGGCACAGATCATCTGTAGGTCTGATACCATATCTGAGAAAATTGCATGGGTCAAGCAGTAACTAGGACATCTCTGTCAGGGAGCAGCAAGAGCAGGGCTGCTTCACAAGGGGAGAACAAGCCAGTAGCGAAGGGTGACCCCAGCACAAGTGGTGCCTCCCCAACAGGGCACAGTACCTGAGCAAGGTGGGCAGAGCCATATGCTGACAGTAACAGCTCCCACCAACAGCCCAGTGAGCATCAGACAAAGGCAAGAGTCAGAGTCAGGGCTCACCCAGGAGGAGACGTGGACAAAGACAGCATAGGTAGAGTGAGACTAGGGCCCTGGCCTGAGCTGAAATGCGCCCATGAGTAAGAGTGTGGGTGGGGGTCCCAGGTGAGGCTGGTCAGGGCCATTAAAGCCTATTAGAGTACTCAGGGCCTGATAATCTCAAATGGCACTAGGTGTCTTAGCCTGGGTGAACTGGGCCCCTAATGTTTTGCAATTAGTTGGATAATTTGGTCATAATAATCAAATGATTTTATAATAAAGTTTTATTTTCTTTATTATCTATAATAAAATGTATGAATATTTTAATTCTTACAGATAGCATTTTATCTCACTTTTCCCCCTTTTTTCCTTGCAATTCTAAAGGTACCATTGGCTATTTTTACTCTCTCAAATTTTCCCACTTCCATAGATACAATTGCTTTATTTCTGATTTGCTATTCCCTCCGATGTCTTAAATAATTATTTCATGTCTCCCTTTAAAATTGAGTTGCCAGAATATTTACTGACCTTTAATCCATTTCTTTTTTACATCTTTTCTTTCCCTTTTAATTTAAGAAACTTTTTATAAACACACAGATACATCACTACAACTGGAAATGTTTTTTTTATATTTTAACAAAGGGATACACACAACAGTTAGCAAGCATTGTGTTCTGTGCATGCTACAATTCTCAGTAAGGATGATAGTTATTCACTACCAGCTGTTTATAGTGCAATGATGATTGTGGACCAATTGACCAGGGATTATTGCTTCCTCCCTACTTAAGGTGAAGTGTTTACATATTCTGTGAATACTGCTGATGAAGAGTCCTATGAGAAAAGGCTGGAATTATGCTGTAATCAGATTGTGAAGTTTTTTCAAATATTTGTGATTTTGTTTTTTTAATTCTGACCTACATAATGTACTACTCTAAATGATTCAAAAATAAGCATCACATGATATTGCTTATATATTTAAAAGAGAAAAAACTAAAATAAAAATGAATCAATATATATTTGTCAAACAAGTCCAAAGGAAATAGTCATCAAACTAAAATCAGTCTGAACAGCCTCCCTTTTGTAAAAGACGTTGGAATACATCTTCTGGTAACAATAGAATTGTGTTTTCTTAACTGTGGTGTGGCATGGTGAAATCTGCCCTTCCCCTCCATGTAATAACCCACTGACCTCAGTGTCACTATTTTTAATTTACATCATAGCCATTGAGAGAATTTATCCATCCATCCATCCATCCATAAAAAAACAAGAAAACCAATCTCACCCCCCAAAAAAAACCCAAATCTCCAGAAAACAATTTATTAATAAGAAAATTTCTAACCATTAGTAATAAAAAGACACTGAAAAGATGAATTCAAACAAATCAAACTTGATCACAGTCAAATTAAATACAAAAAGTCATATTATTAGAATATAATAAACATACTATCAAGTCATTACAAGCTGAAAATTGATTCCGTCTCTAGTGAAAACACCCCATATAATTTATGTGAAGCATTGTATACAGAACTAACTTATTAGAAAATACATTTAATAGAGTAACAGAATCAGTAAGATGTCTGGAGTATGCCAAAATCCACTTGTCATCAAGAAGAGATTTTTTGTATTGCCTTTCTGATAACTAAGTCTGCAACTCAACAATACATTTTTAAAGAAAAAAAAGTAGATATGCAAAGTGCGAGTAGTATGTAAACTATAGTACTATAAAAAGCAGCTCATTTAAGAAGTGTGTCTAACTAAACACACACATTAAATTTACTTATGATGGAGTTCTCCATGTGTGCCTCCCTTATTCCTGCTGAGAAACCCCTTACTTATAAGGGTTGAAGCCTTACTTATAAAGGTTGAAGGTATGCAGGGACAGAAGAGCTTAAAAAACTTTTATGTTATCTGTAGCTCTAAAAAGAGTCCAGGAGGCAGAGACAATAAATGAGTTTGTAAGCAATACTGAGTAAAATTCTGTATGGATCAGCAAAAGAGCTATATGGGTTTATACCTCTGTGGATGAGATCCCCACACCTCATATAGACTTTAATCTGTAATTTGCAGTATTTACTCCACTTCTTGTCTTTTTTTTCTCTCCCCTCCCAAGGAATATAATACATAGTTTAGGATACAATGGACAAAGTACAACATGGAACCCCTGAACAAGCTCACGTTCAGGTATGGTGCAAAACAGACCAATGGTTCTAGCTCAGCACTCCTGAAATCCATAATACAAGAGAGGATGAAACAGAAATGTCAGAGCTACTCCAGGTTTACTCAGCTAGTTCCTGCTGGGTTTATTGATTTGGTTTTAGCTGCATGATGCTAAACCTAGCAGACAAATCCACAATAGAAGGAATGAAAGGAAAACAGTAGAAGCCTCAATGAAAAGGAAAAAGGAAGTAGCAGGGAAAGAGGAAGGTGAGAAGTTATGTCCAAAGAGGGCCCAAAAAGTACATTCCCACCTTCCTCAAAAAAACATATCACCTGCCAAAAAAAAAAAAAAATTGTCATGCCATAGAATAACTGGCCTGGAACTAGAAGATTTCTCTTCAGTGGTCAAATCTTCCATCTTTTGAGGGAAGCAGTTGCAGAAAATCAGTGGGTATCACTCTGCAACCAATACACACTGAGTGGTTATGGCCGGATGTGTGACTTTCCTCACTAATTGTGTCATTCTACTGTAGAAATAATACTGTCCTGTTTGTTAACAAAGTGGCTGGCTACGGCACATTTTTATTATACCTGTTTCATCATTACTTTTGTCAGAAAGACAGTTTTGGAAGTGAACTTTTAAAAAAAAAATTAAGGCCTTCTCATTGACAATACTACTGAGGAAAAAACCCTAAAGCTGCGAAACTCCAGACTCAGACAGTCAGAATAAAATCCTCCTGAACAGACACTGTTATGGAAGCCATTGGAACTGTTCAGAGAGTCAGATACTACTCGGGTAACCAAAAGCATGTTGTAAGAGATAATCACTCTGCAGAAAGTAAGCTAACACTGCTTTACAAGTACTGGGTTGAAGAACTATTCAGAACCACTGGCACAACAGGCAGCTAACATTAATAATTTCCAAGCAAGTCATTTGCCATCTTTCGTTAGTTACTTTTGCATTCCCTCTTGTGCTGTCTGCAACGCTTGGGGGAAGTCCTTCAAATATATGCCTCCAAATTTTCCCCATTATTCTCCATGAAATCCTTCCTCAATCTGTGAAGATTTTGCAGGGGTTGGCCGTAGTACATTGCTTTCATTATCAATCTTGCTGACTACACTGTCTCACCATTTCCAGGTCTCATCTTGTATAGTCGCTGGAGTTTAGGACTGTCTAAAGCTAGTCTACAGCTCCACATTTGTACATCCTTATGTGACTGTGGATGCTTACAGGTTGGAGTGTACACAGAAATGATCCATGTGGCACAGTCAACAACCACTTTACTAGGAAAAAAAAAGATTTGTGAACAAAGGTCAAGAACTGCTTAGAAATCTTAACGATACCTAAAACACAGGTTATTAAGCTACTGCAAAGTAGTAAATTTCAGCATGGTCTCTCTCAAACAGCTATGCATGAACCAGTGGTTGATTATGGAGCCCTGAGATTATGTGGTCTAGAAGTCTTCTATTCTTACAGCTAACAAGATGAACTCAAATTCTAACCCTGTTGTTTAATGGTTTTTTCATTGGTTGCAGTCCCAGGGAAGTTATGGGGTTATTATTAAAAGGTGTGTTCCATGCTAGGCAAAAGATTGAGAATACCTTTCCTGGTGAATAAGGTGCTGAACTAGACAGGTGGGTTATATCTAAGACTCCAAAGGGAATTTTGGTGTCCCTGAAGGTAATGGAATTTTGTCATTTTATAAAATGACATTTATTATAAAATATCATTGTCATTTTAACAATATTTTATTTCCCATTACTGACTTTCTTGAAAAAGTCATTTCACTGTTCTAAACATCCCATTCTTGAGCTATAAAATAAGGATAATAATGAATTGCTTCCCTTTTTTAAAAATTATGATAAAAATCATCATAAGACTGCATTCTCAGGAATACAGATTTTACTTCTACATGTCAAATATATAGCACCCAATTGCCAACAGTCTTCTTCAACAGAAGATTGGTTCTATACTAACGGTAAATTAAGAAATAAATTATATGATAATACTGAAGTTTTATATATATGCTCAGCCATTTATCCTGGTGGTGAAACAGATATTTAAAAGTTCTATTAAGATGAGAACAGAATCTGGTTAACACAAATGACTGATCTTAAAGTTACATTCATTTCTATCAAGGAGTGATATTTTTATGGTACATTGTCCCATTGACATTTTGGCAGGTGTCAGAATGATAGCGCTGAGCATCAAGGAATTCCCATAGACTAGATTCTCAGCAGATGTAAATCAGTAGAGCTAAAATGCATTAGAGCCACAAGAAATTATACCACCTAAGAATCTGCTTTCAGGTATCTGCTATCCCTACTGAAATACCTTTCAAGTCAGCAGTGTGCACTGTTATCGTTTTAATACCATTCTACATTGAGTCCTAAAAGACATATGCCAAGCCTGTGAATCAATGCAAAACCCAGCAGACTAGAATTAATGAAATTATTGTGATGGGTCTGCAAACTGTGTATAATATTTTGTGTCCATTATATATCCAGCTTTTTCTTAGAGTTTTGTATTTGCTCTGTGGCCTATTTTGCTTTTAAGTAGGACTACATCTGTTGAGAGTTGGAGGGTGGGGTTTTTTTATGACAATGCACCCTCTTTTTGTCATGCTTTGTTCTTGTCATTTTGAAAATACGGCAGTTTTGTTTGGAATAGGCTGTTCTGGGTTACTGTATTCATAAGCTGGTCACAATTCCTGAAGAACAGATTTTGCGTGCTGAGCAGTCATTGCTGGTTCGCAGGATGTCCATGCGTCCAGGACAAGTGGACACACTACAAGGTGCTGGGACTGATAAAAACTGGAGGGGTAGCACAGAGGGTGGGTTCTCCAAGAGTTCAGCTAACCTAGAACTGTGCCCTCTGTTTTTACTGGAGTTCCACTACTAAGAGGTCTTCATTTGTCCAAAAATAAATTTGGATTTTATCACTGTTGAATGAAAGCTAGAAATTATTGTTTTTCTTTTCTAGTTCATATAAACAAATGATAATTTACATGTTATTTCCAGATGGGAAATAACAATCAGTCCAGTAAGAGCAACGTCACATGAGTGAGTGTTTTTTAAACAGTAGAAAATATTGAGAAATTAAAAGCAAAAGTCAGATGAAAGTGGTGGTTTGAAGATGGAGGGGAAAACTTGGTGCAGAGCAATAATGTGCACTCCATACTATATTTTACAGAAAGCCAGAAATGACCTGTTTTTTCTGAATGTGAAGCAGCCACTTTCTAAGTGTTTTGATATCTCCTCACAGAAGACTTGAGAAAGCAGCCTACCTAGAAATTCCTTGAGAAGTGTTATGATGTTCCTGTACTCAAGTACAGTGGAAAGATTTAATCTTCATAGCATTTGTTAAAGATCTTCTGTATTTTATCAAGTGAAGACTGCATGTTCAATATATAATATTTAGTAATGTGTAATTAATATATAAAATAGAGCAAAAGGCAATAAATGCATTCCTTTGGTCTGGAACTTCAAGACTAGGAATACAAAGTATGCCCAAGGCAATAAGCACTTCTATTTCTGTGGGCATCACTTCTGTATCAGTAAGGGCTGGTGGGAGTAATGAATGAACAGATTATTTAGTATTCAAGAAACTGCATCAAGTTCCAAAAAAATAATGCTGTGTTCTAGTATATTTTGGGGACAGCAGACACAATCTAGAAATATTTAGATGTTTCAGCAAACAAATTGCATGAAAAAAAATCACTTCTGAAGACAAAGCGACAGTTTCTTCTTTATAGCTTCTTTTTTTATGCTTCATGAGCCATCTGTGTCTGTGTACATAGCCCAAGTACCTCTGAGCCTAAGTGTTAATTCAGTGAGATACAAAAAGGAAAAAAAATTGCATAGAGCTACTTCAAGAAAGATAACTTTGTGCATATAAGCCACAAGTAGTAAATCAAAAGGATGAATCTCTCACCTTGCTTCCTTCATTAGCTTCCCTGTAGAGGCTCCAACAGGCAACTTCACAGAATCACAGACTGGTTGAGGTTGGAAGAGACCTCTGGAGGTCATCTCGTCCAACAGCACTACTCAGGCAGGGCCACCCGGACCATGTCCAGACGGCTTTTGAATACCTCCAAGGATGGAGATTCCACAACCTCTCTGAGCAACCTGTGCCAGTGCTTAGTCACCCTCACAGAAAAAGTGTTTCCTGATGTTCAGACAGAACCTCCTGTGTTTCAGTTTTTGTGCTTTGCCTCTTGTCTTGTCACTTAGCACCACTGAAAAGAGCCTGGTTCCATCTTTGTTAGAACTTCCCTTCAGGTCCTTTTCTTGCAAAGCTACTTTCCAGCTGGTCAGCACCCAGCATATAATGGTGCCTGGGGCTGTTCCTCTCCAGTTGCAGGACTTGCACTTCCCCTTGTTGAACTTCATGAGGTTCCCATCAGCCCATTTCTCCAGCCTGTTGAGGTCCCTCCGGATGGCAGCATAACCCTCTGGCATATCAGCCACTCCTCCCAGTTTTGTGTCATCAGCAAACTTGCTGAGGATATACTCTGCCCCATCATCTGGATTGTTAATGGGATCTCTAAACAGAATTGGACCCAATACTGACTCCTGGGGTAACCACTAGTTACTGGCCTCTAACTAGACTTCATGCCACTGATCACCACCATCTGGGCCCAGCCGTTCAGATAGTTTTTAGTCCACCTCACTGTCTGCTCATCCAACCCATACTTCATCAGCTTCTTTATGAGGATCATATGGGAGGCAGTATTGAAAGCCTTACTGAAGTCTAGGCAGACAATATCCATTGCTCTCCCCTTGTTTACCAAACCAGTAATTTCATCATATAAGTTTAAGTTTGTCAAGCACAACTTCCCCTTGGTGAATCCATGCTGACTACTCCTGATGACTTTCTTGTTGTTCATGTGCCTGGAAATGGTTTTCAGGATTAGTTGCTCCATCACCCTCCCAGGAATTGAGGTGAGGCTGACTGGCCTGTAGTTCCCTGGATCCCCCTTCTTGCCCTCTTGAAGATAGGAGTGGCATTCACTTTCCTCCGCTTCTCCCAGTTGCCATGATCAAACAAAGATTATTGAGAGTGGCCTCACAATGACATCAGCCAGCTCCCTCAGGACTCATGGGGGCATCCCATCAGGGCCCATGGATTTATGTATGTCCAGTTTGCTTACGTATTCCCTGATCTGAACTTCTTCTCCCAAGGGAACAACTTTCTTGTTCTAGATTTACCCTTTGTTCTCTGAGGCCTGGGATTCCTGAAGGCCAGTCTTGCTAGTAAAGACTAAAGCAAAAAAGGCTTTGAGTACCCCAGCCTTTTCCAAATCCTGTGTCACCAGGTCCCGTGCCTCATTCACTAGTGGGCCCACATTCTCCCTAGTATTCCTTTTGTCACCTGTGAACTTATAGAAGCCCTTCTTGTTGCTTTTGACATCCTTTGCCAGACTCAATTTGGTTTGGGCTTTGGCTTTCCTAAGTCCCTTCAAAGCAAGAGTGCAAATACAGAGGGGGTCTGTGCCAGCACAGGGCATATCTGCCTGCTCCAGCATGGGGTTCTCCACAGGCTGCAGTGTGGATATCTGCTCCAGCATGGTCCTCTCCAGGGGCTGCAAGGGGACAACTTGCTTCACCATGGTCTTCTCAAGGGGCTGGAGGGGAATCCCTGCTCCAGTGCCTGGAGCACCTCCCCCCCCCCCTCCTCCTTATCCTCCAGTTTTTGCAGGGCTGTTTCTCACACTTTCTCCCTCACCCCTCACTACCAGGCAGCATTTTGCCCTTTCTTTTTTGTGCCTACAGAAAGTTTCCCAGGAATACCTTCAAGCCACAGCTGTAGCCAGCTATACGGGTGGGCTGTGTTTATGAAGGCTGGAGTGCCTGGAAGAACAAGGCCCTCTACCACCTGCTTGTGCCCCTGAGTCCTTCCCCTGGGCACACCTTCCACCTGGAGCTGGGCACTGTTGGGGGAGATGCCAGCGAGGAACTCCTGCCTCCACGTGCAGCTGGAGTGCATGTGCACAAGGGAGCAGCTGGTGCGGGAACATGCAGTGCTTCCTCCCCCACTGCCCAGACAAGCTGAGGAGAAATCAGGAGCCCAGCCTCCTATACACCCTCTGAAGTGGCTCCTACCTCAATGTGGAGAAAATTCCTGCTGGTTCCAGATGTTGGTGAAAGCAGCCTGGCAGGTTATGCCTCATTCATGTCACTGCTGGCTAATGGTGCTGCCTTCCAGCTGCTCCTGCAAGCTCCAGCTGACAAATGCCTCCAAGGGAACCCTCTACATAGATATGAGGTTTGGGTTGTGGCTGGAAGACTCGGATGCCTTCCTGACCATCAGGTAGGTAGAGGCCAGCATTACCAGCAGCACGACATGGCAGGAGAGCTGCGCTGTGGTAGGGATGCAGTTCTTCAGGCACATGACCAGGTGGGCCCAGCACAACAGCTTCTGCCTCAAGCATCTGCAGCTCTGCACCCATATACTGGTCAGCACAGACTTTTCCACCCATGCCTTGAAGACAGCTATGATGCAACTCCTGATGACCATACCCCATCAAGCTGGCACAGGAGGAATTTCCCGCTGCTGCTGGATGATAGCTTGAGGCAGCTGTGCTGTTGCCTAGAGGAGAAACACCTCGACCACCTCCTCTGCAGCAAGAAGAGCGTGTCTGAGGAGATGGTCTTGTCTCTGGCCTTCTGCACGACCAGCCTGCTCAACCTCTCCCAGCACCTGATGCAGGAGCCGGCTGCCCATGCCCAAGCACTGCATGAGTTTGAGGAGCTGTAAGATTAGCTCACAAGACTGCTGACCTCCAGATATTGAAAGAAGTCTTCATGCACAGAGCTGTGTTTGCATGACTCACAGCTGACAGCAGATGATGACCACATACCCCAGGGAAAAAGCACCAGGGACAAGCGCCATGAGTGCTGCTGCCCCAGATCAAGGCTCGGGCATAAGCCAATGCAGAGCAGTGGCTCCGAGAGCAGGAGGTGCATCCCATCACAGATCACAAAGAGAAAATGGAAATCTTCATGAGCATTTGGTAGTAGCCAAATGAGTAACTTTTCCCTGTTAGATTTATTTAATCTAATGCCCTAGTATTTCCCTCCCTAATTAGCATTGCTTTTGTGTAATTAAACTTTTGGTTTCTATAGAGAGATGCTATAACTATGAAATTCATAATTAAAAATGTTGTCACCAAATTGTAGGTTTTAGCTACATCCATGCAGTCTTAGTGAATCCTACAGCTTTGGGAGTATGTCACATGAACAGACTTCAGATGGAGATTGCCACAGAAGGTGAGAGAATAGAAAACTGCTTTGGTGTGGTAGGTATAGCTGCAAAACAAAGCCCACCATTGCACAAACCACCAGCTAAATGCTATAAACCATGCATTACAGCTCTTCTGTTGATATTCTGAAAATAATTATGATTGTGAGCCGTCAGAAAGATTCACTGCACCAATTATGTTCATCACCAACTGACAACCTACCTAGGCAAACCCTTTTAAAATCTGAGCCTCCTACAACACTAATGAGCATTAAAGAACAAAATATATAGCTCCCATGAGTCGGAGGCGCAGCATCATAGCTTACCACTGCTATAAACAGTAAATCTCTACATATGCCTATTAGCAATGATGTTCCACAAATGTCAGCATAGACTCTTGTTTTCTAACTTCATCAGTAACACTCCTCTTCATTACGTTTATAATCTGCAACCTAAAATCAACTGTACCAACATAAAGAAGTATGTTTCATACAGAGAACGAGATTTCCTCTTGGGGTGGGAAGAAGCAGGGTGGTGTGAAAAGGGTTTCATATAACTTCCAAGAATTGAGAGCCCCCCTGAAGATTTCTAGGTCTCTCTCTAAAGACTATACTATTGTTTGTTTCCAGTGAAAGGTTTTTTGGGGTTTTTTGTTTGTTTGTTTGTTTTTTGAAGCAGTGCTGGCCATTGAACAGTGCCACAGTCTCTGTCATATTCTATGCTGCAATGTAGCCATTTGTCACAATGCCATATGTGCTGCAGGATCTCATTGAGGTGTCATGCCCTCAAAACCCATTCCTGCTGCCAAGAATGAGACACAATAAAACAGGAGTATGTGCTACTAAAGAAAGAAATTGTTTTGTTTGTCAGGAGTGTTGAGAGCAGTAACTTCACTCAGAGGAGCACTCTCAGATTATTTTAGCACAGTTGTCATATGCACAGATAAACCCAGTGAAATATAGTTTTCAGGATCATTATTTGTATAGCATTTCAAAACAATTTTTCTTGACCTAATGCTTTCATAAATACATGATACTCGGAACTCCTGGGTGCATCTACAGGCCACTCTAAAACTGAAGGCTAGATAAATGTAGCAATCAACTGTGTAGTACCATATGTGGAATACTGTTTCATTAAAATAAGACAAAACAACAAACAGCACATCACTAAGCAGAGATTTCTAATAACATACAGAACAGGAAAAATGTTTAAAAGGTGAGAAACATTTCAGACCCTTCACTAAAAAGCTGAATTCCATTATACAGTCAGGTGCAAAAATGCCTGGTGTAAGACAACATAAGCTGTGTACTCAGAAGCGTATTTTATTGCAGTGTCCCTACCAATGCTCTTCAGGACAGTTCCATGGAAGTCTGCACTGTCCAAAGGGAGTTATAGCTGGAATGAAGGCATAAAAACTTCAGGTGCAACCTTAAAGTGGAAAACCTTGAAGTGGTGGGAAAACCTTCCTGCATATAACAGAACACACACATATGCACCTTGGACGACCCTGAATCTATTAAATATATATCCCACAGTGATCTGTGGGCATAGTCTGTCCCACATATACTGTCTCACCCTCGTGTCAAATTCCTATGCCCTTGATTATCTGCACATAGCACTGAAGTAGAAGTCAAATGATAAATGTGACCAATGAGTAAGAAACATACTGGGGAAGTGCTCCTGCCTCCAGAATTAGATGTTTGGAAAGGTTCTTGGAAGGACCTTCCTTACAAAATTACACTTTTGATCGTTGGGTAAAGGAGAGAGATAAGAGAAAGAAAAATCAGTAGCTACCAAAAAGTAGAAGAGGAGAATTTGGGCCTCCAATTCAAGAGTTCCATAGGGAGAAAATGGCAATGAAACATCCAGCATGTCCACACAGCTGTGGGCTTCCTATCACCACAGACACATCATCTGCACAAGAGGATGTCGAATAGATAAGACTACATTACTAGTCTTGTCAGCAGTGAGATAACGACCTTCAGGACACAACAACTGGCCCATTTTGGCTGACAACCCTTGGTAGCTGAGAGGTGAATTCTATTAGTCCTTCCGATAGCCCATCCAGCAGCCAGGTTTTCTCTGCCTGGCAATAAATCACAACTAGTGATATGGACTCTGCTAATCCTGCTCTTCTTCTGGTTGGAAGGGAGGATGCCCATTACAGCTTGCAATAGAAAGGAATGGAGCAGAGTAGTGTCACAGACCTCTGCAATAACGGCTGGAATGGACTTGCCAATGCTCAATTTCTGTGATACAAACCTGTAGGAATCTGACAAGTTTGGCAAGATAATCTTCCAGTGCGGAGTTTGCAGGCACTTGAGTAGTTACTGCAGTTAGCAGTTACTGCAAAACAGATGACAAATATGTCTGTTGGTTAGTTTGGTACAGTAGCTTGGTCATATACCTATATCTGAAATGCATTCAAGAAGCAATGAAAACAAATTACATGGAGCCTAGGAAAAGTATTTCCATTCATAGGTTTAATATTTTTTGAGCTTTAATTTAATTAAATGTCTTCCTGCACTTCACCTGTTAAAAAAGCTCACATTTTCTGCTGTTGACTCCATTAATTAAGTGGATCAGAAGAAGAAAACAAGGTCCAAATTCTGCTTCCAGGCAGGTCGAAGTTCAGTACAGCTCTGTATTCATCTTGCTCAAAAAATACACGTTATATAACTCTACCCAATAAATACTGGATAACATTTTTCATAAGTTTTTAGACCATTGTAATTATACAGTCCACCTCCTGCATAACTTAACTTACCTTTTCACAGATATACTACTAAAGTGATGCTTGTAGTAAGTTTTACCTACCATTCACCTCCTGAAATCTGTTAATTAAGTCTTTCAGACACACACAATAATCCTACCTTTTCTGTTCCTGGAGGACTATGCATATGCATGAGTGATCCCTGCAGCTGGAATGTTAACACTGCTGAGGGTAATATTCTATATATGGAACAGTAGCCATATGCCCACACATCACACCTTGCCCCTTTTACATAAATATAATCCAAATCTACATCCTGGGACATGCAGTGTTTCAGAAAAGATAGCTTGGGAAAGGAAGGTTCACTGGGCAGCAAATTTTCTTTAAGTAGAAATAATAGTTCTGATGCTTTCCAAAAATAAAACACAACTACTAGAACTCCTTGGCTATTTGAAACCTCCTTTTCTCTGCAGTAATAAATACATCTAAGGGGGCTTCTATTTTGATAGTCCCCTCTGAAAAACCCTCCACCCTCTTCAAAACAAGATTTTAAGTACCTTTTAAGATCATTGCAGTTATTCAATCTTCCTTACTGCATAACACACAAAAACGTATTTTCCGGCTGAGAAACAGCAGACCTTTTAGAAAGCTATCCAAGCCTTGCAATATTATAGGATATAGGCTTCTTGTGTAGTCCATTGGGAAAAACAGATACCTCGGAAAGGGAGGTATGAAGCACCTACACAGATGTCAAACAGGGCCCAAGTTTGTCTTGACATCTTATCTAGTAAAGCGTTCACCAAACAAGTTGAAGATCATAGTCTGATGCCCGGAGTGCTCTAGGGATACTGAACCCTACCACTCACCTCCCAGCAACAGCCTCTAAGCAGCTGGCTATTCCAAGGCACAGGACAGTCCCAGTCTGCTCTGGGTTTGCTTCCACATGGATAAGATAGGTGTTCAGTCGGAAAGAGAAAATCCAAAAGTGATTATAACTGCCCTTCCATTTCCTCGCTGATAACTACAGACTGGGACCCAGTTCTCCCCCTTTCCAACACAACTCTTTGAGGTGCTCCTGAATTGCTAAACTGGAGTTTAATTCTCATTCTTCCTTTGTGTGAGAGAGACGCTGCCCACAATGGTTTAACAACATTGCAGAATTCAAATAGTGCTCTCTAACAGGGATGAGATGTGTCCCTTCAGTCTTTTCCATGCCTTAAGAAGCTCTATTTGGTAAATAGGGTATTTACCGTAATTCTCGTACACAGACACATAATTAATGTTAGTGTAGCTGTGGTAAATCATGAACTTAAATATTATCTTGCAATTTCCATTTTTAATGAATAGAAACCTTCCATTCATGGTGGACTTGGCTGGCATAAGCAGATGCAGTCTAGTTCTTGCTGTTTGCAACACTACCAAAGCAGCTGTGTTTCATTGTGTGATTTCCCGTTTTAAACAGCAGAGCCTCCATTTCTCAAATCACGGGATCTGGAATTCACGTGATCTGCTCAGTACACTAGCCTGACTAGATCAGTGTCCTTACTCACACCAGAGGAAGTAACTGATATTTCTGAAGCAGGTAGGATTTTTTTTTCCTAATATTTGAAGTTCAGTGTCAACTGAATTGTGTCATAAGAAATGAGGGAGACAAGGCAACCATGTCACAGCTGTCCTAGGTCTTTATGGCAGCTCAACCAAATGAAAGCATTTTAATGTAAAAGCAAAATATTCAAGTTTATTAGTGTGCTTTTTTGATTAAAAAAAAAACTTAAAAAAAAAAAAAAAAAAATCAAAGCTGTCCACAGAGAGTTAATATTAGAAAAACAAAACAAAAATCCAACCCCTCCAGACATAGAAAATATTCATTATTCTGCTACACATTTGGACAGAATATTTTCAATCCGCTGTAATAAACTTTCAGTAAATTATGCATTTCACCCACAGATACTACTCTTGATAAAGGTAATATATTTTTCTTATTACACAGAGATAAATTAAAACAGCATTTGGCGACAAATTATCCAAGAGACAAAGTAAACAAAGTAGTTAAATTCTATTTCCTGTTCCCTAGAGATTCTGGGACATCTTTCCTTGAAAGAAAAAGGGGAAGGAAAAACAACAAAAATGAGTTGAACTTCTAAATATAAGATCCCTCAGCTGTGATGTAAAAAGTAAGTTAATAAGAATAAAAAGAACCAACACCTCCCTCAGCTGTGCCCAAAAAAATTGATTCTCATATGTATTGCACAGGTGAAGCAGATACCAAATTGAACCTAAGATTTTAAAATATAATTTTTTGTTTTTATTATACTTTCTATCTTCATTGTGTTTCTCATACATGTAGGCATGTGAAAAACAGCTTCAGAAACCCCAGAAATGTATTTAAATGAAGATCACAAATTTTTCACTGTGGTAACTAAATGAACTCAGTATGCTAGAGTTGTTAGGTACTATTTGTGGAAATAACCCAGTTTAACATCTGAAGCCATGCATCTCTGGCAGCTATTGACAAGAGTTTCTTGTTAGAATATGCCACTTGTGAAAACAAAGTAGTTCGCAACCTCAAGTGCTTTTAAAAGGTTGCTTAATTACTTAAACTATTTTTATTTCTAATTGGTACTTTCATGGAATGGTTATGGTACCTAGTTGATTGAACATTAGTTCCATTTTACATTATTTCTGATGAGTTATTGATTGCCCTTTGCTTTCAGGATACTTAGGACTTTCCTGGTGAAGCACATAAAAGAATAAATACTCCAACCCTGTTGCATCAGTGACTTGTCCTAGCAGGGCTGTTGCAGGCTTCCATATAAAAGATTCCTACCATTGCAGTCCATTGATTTAACAGTGTGTGATGCATTTCAGTGTTGTAAACAGCTCCTGTGTTTTTTTTTTTTTTTTCTTCCTCTCATGGCTCCAGTCTTTGAAAGAAGAAAGCTCAAAACTCAAAGAATTGACCCCTTCTCCTTTTGGGACATTTGGAGCTAGAAACTTGCTAGCATTTTAGCTATGGTTAATGATCACAGGGAAGTATACAAATCAAACCTAAGTTTTTCAAGAGCATAAGAATTTTCCATAACACTACATGGTAGCCTCTAAATCTTCTTACTAAGCTATTGTGCTTCAGCTCAATGGACAGTTTAAAGGCTTTACAAACCACCTTTTTGTTTCAATAGTTTATTTTCCTTGCTGTCATTTTAGTTTTGTCAAATGAAGGTTAGCACACATTGCAGGGACCACTAAAAAAAATAAAATTAAGATGTTTGTATTGGTTAAGGAAGAGCAAGAAGACTCTCTGAAATGGTTCTATTCTGAGGGTACTTAATCAAGCAGAACAGATGTTTATTATACAAATAGGGAACGCTTTGCCATCAGTATGAACAAATCATGAAATCAAATTGCTCCATAATACTTTCCATTATTTCAGACACTTGCTGTGAAGAATTGAGAGTAAGCAGAAAAGCCAGATACTGTGTTATTCTCCAGCCCTAGGCACTATTTGATTACCCGGCAGGGAAAAAAATGCTGCCTGTTAGCATAAAGCCAGAAGAGCTAAAGCCTGCTTCATCTGCCAATCTAGTATAGAGGACTTGCAGAGGAGGGAGGGTTGTGCGTGAGGTGTGGCACAACTGCACTATATTGTGCTCATCCTTCACTAATACAAGGTAGGAAGGTAAGAGGCCATAAGCAGTAGAGAACCCAGGCGTAGCTCCAGCAGCTTTTAAAGCAGGTTTGGGCAGATGATTCTTCTGTTCTAGTATCAGCAATGAACTAAATTTCTACACTGAGGTTCATATAGAGGCATGATGTCCTACAGTAGATGTCAAGGAGCCTTAATTCACACAAAGAGTTTTGAACGCCAGGCCTATCCCGTGAGCACCTCTGGGCGGGGAGGCTATATCTATGACAGTAAGCTGAATGTAGCCAGGGCAGGGACCTCAACACCAGTAAGCAACTGCCCATACTGTTAAGTTATTGGTACCTTTTGGCCCAGGCCAGCAAGCACTCTCCTGGACAGAGCTCAGGCATAGTTCTGGTGCTAGCATGGAGCAGTGACTTCTCTCTCAGCAGCTCAGAAGTGGCCCTTCTGTTTTGAAGAACAGAGAATTTAACTTTTTGGACAGAGTGGCCGTTGTGCTACTCGGCCTGAGGGGTGGAGAATCATTTCTGGCCCATTTCACTTGCTAGGAAAGACCACGGCCAGTGAGTCCCTAATCTGTCTGTACTGTTTTTGAAGCCCAAGAAGGTATTTTGGTGTTCCACCCTGTGATTGTACCAGATCACGTGGTGCTTCCTCAGGAGCTTGGCACCCAGTGGCACTGTGGATGGAGGTCAGGACATGTCACTTAATGTGATGTGATGGGAAGGAGATGGGAGGAAATTCTGTCACGACTGCTCTCTAGAAGCTGCTCAGGAAAAGAGACAGGGAACATAGTAGCCAAAGTGATGAGTGGCTAATGCCTGAAGCAGAGGAATGCTCACTAGAAATCAGCTTCAGGCCAGCCGTCTACCAACCCTGTAGTGCTATCGTCTGGAACAAACTACCTAAGAATAAGACAGCCTCCAAAGAAGGAAACTATATCTGTGGCTGGAACCATTGAGTGAGGTTACTCAACCTGAGCTCTTGTTACCAAGACCAGGGTTCAGAGACTTTCTTGACTAGATGCTTCCTTGAGGGAAGGTGTCCCTTGCAGAGTGAGTGGTGGGCATCCAGCACTCACTGCTAACACATGGATACCCCAGCTCACTACCCTGACAGTATCTCCCATAGTCTATATCTGTGCATATACAAACCAATTCAAATTCCACATGTCCACTGACATTCCCAAATTAGTTCTGATGACAGTTGTTACAGAAGTGCTCCAGATCTATAGAGCTAGAGTTATCTAATAGATAAAATGCCAATAGATGTTGCTTATAAACACATAGTTTTACTCCTGAGCTTCACAAGACTGATTTACCTTTTCGTATGCACTGCAAATGGCTTCTTATGATGTGCTGTTAAAAAGGTGGATCAAACTTAAAGCTTTATATTATTTTTACTTCATGTGCAGAAATCTCTTCAACAGCGCTGCCAGAAAAAAAAAAAATTACAAAATAATGATTTGCCACATGCAGATATTATGATTTTTTTCAGGTCTAGACTCAAGGTCTGAGTAGCTCAGTACCATCAGTTCCTATGAAATCTGCCATTGTTATTGTTTTTTTCATTGGCTCACCCATCTCTGGTGGCAGCCTACAAAAAAGAGCAGAGTAAATTAATTCCTGTCACCCTTTTCTGGTGATAACCATTTACACTGTCGCTAGAGTCTTTGAACTTTGCTGAGATACAGGTATATCTTAGTTTTTATGTACATATTTCTGCTTCCAAAGTTCTAAAATACTTATTCCAACCTGGAAAACTTTGAGTGAGCAACAGACGTTGCTATATGAAAAATTTAAGGCAGAGAGAAGACAGCTGATCTCTAGTTGGTCTCTAGCTTGTAGCTACCAATGGTAATTTGGAGCTGGAATAGCTTTGTAAATAATGAAGTCCACACAGTTTATGTATATGATTCATACTATATTCTTGCTGAACCTCATGGATATGACATGATAATGTGACTGGTCTGTTCCTCTTTTTTAATACTCACAAGAGTTCACTAACACATGATGATAATCACAATCGAAGCACTGCAATAGTGGAGTGAAAAACACAGCTAAAAGTCTATGCAAATAATGTTCTAAATTTAAATAAGCTTACTTCAGCAACTAATCTCTTAGTATTATTTAACATTTACAATCTGTATATTCAACTAAGAGTTCTCAGCATGTTAGCTTCTGCCAAAAACTCCTAATATTAGACCAAGTCATAAGATGACTATAAACTGTCTCAATCAATGACTGATCACCATATGACTAAAATGAATATAACATTCATTTTCAATTCATTGTATGGTTATTTTATTCCTGCAACATGATATTGTTTTTTATGAATATGAATCACAGTCCAATGGCTATACCATCACAAAACAACCGTGATCTGGACAAGGAACAAGCAATAAAGGGTAAGTAACCTAATATAACTCTAGCTATGGTGTAGTCAGACTTCTAGTCTTTGAAAATATTTATTCTTCTACTTGGCACTTGAATGAATTTTTCTAATATCCTTTTACATTCCAATGAAATTAAACTTTTTTTCCCCTCAAACCTTGTCTCTGTGTAACCTACAGTAACACACACCCCATTTGGATGTTATTTATTTCTTTTACTTTATCTTTTGTTTATACTCGGTCTGGTCCAGTTTGTTTCTCTGCAATCTAAATGGAGAGAGCCCCCCTGGGTACCACAGTATGGTCTGTCCATGAAGAAAAGGAAGGAAAAAATTATTTTACTGCAGGCAGAACAAGTGTCATGAACTAAGGCTGAGAAGGGAATGATCAGGGCTGATAATTTTTAAGGGAATCCGAGGAGCTTATATGCTGCTGTGAGGAACATTGGCCCTGTGGAAAGGGAACTGATACTGAATCACCATGAAGGAAATCTGGAGAATTGCATCGCAGCTCTTCCCACAGCCATACTTTCTGAAACAGGTCAAGAAGAAACGCTAAGAAACAAAGGGTTCCCTCACTTGCAAGTTCTGGGGTCTGCAACCAAACTTCCTGCAGGCCTTTAGATGTGGCATTTCTTGCTCAACTTTCTTGAGTGAACTCTGATGAGAAAAGTGGTAGAAATAACAAACAAAACCCTTTATGGCAGCAACATAAACAACTTTCTACATACTCTGCCTGCCATTCAGCAGGCTTCTCAACATGGAAAGTTTCCTCTGGTTCTCTGTTCAACCCTTGTACTGCAGATTTTCCCTCTCTTTTAGTCATCTCACTACATAAAATTCCTTTGAACACAGTTCAGTCTTCACTACACCTAGTGTATTCAATTAAGTGCCAGATGGTGAGGCAGGGTATTTGGCCTTATAAATAAATAATTCCCATTGGATATCTGAGATTATGGCTAGAGTCCCTTTCTGCAATTGCTGCCTTTTGAAACTGGGATGCAGAATGGAAGTTAATAAGGTCACATTCATCACATAATATCTAGCACAAAGCTATTTTACTATATAAAGTTATCTTTCAACAGCTACTTGGACCAAGACAAATATTCTCAAACAAAAATGTTTTGAAACATTTTTCTCTGCCCCCAACCCTATTATTATCATTAAAAGCTTCTGTTTGAGATAGTTCATGACAAATGTAAATCAACAAGAAAACAGATTTAAGACAAGACAGTAACAGATTTTTCATGAATATCACCAGCTCCTCTAAGTCTATAAAATTACTGTAGATACTTTAATTGGCACTGCAAATAACTTGGCATGGCCCAGTGAAGGAAAGGATTACTTTAAGAAAATATTGCTCAACAGTGACCGTTTCTACTTCATTAGTTACTGCACAATGAGCTGTCAAATGAAACAGTTTTCTCCCCAGAAGAGAGGAGAGACAGACTTCAATGCCTACCACTAAAATACTGAGCAAACTGTATCACTCCTTCCCAAATATTTATTATGAAATTTGATACAGTTACAAGTTTTGGAAGATTGATGTGTAATCCAGTTATATTAATATTCAGTATTCGCAATGGTTGAGACTGGCTAGTAGGCTAATTAAGACTCTTTTTTGCTAACACCATCTTCGTTCATGGTATCTTTTTCCATCAAGGATCTTCACCCCAGATGCTTATGAAATGAAAGCTGGGACATGCCAGCTTCTGCAGCCATAGGCACACAATAAGGAGCAATTAATCAAGTTCAGATGTTTTTCACAGATGGTATACACTGATGAGGCTGTAAATGTAAAAACAGTTGTGTTAATGGAAGACACAGTTTTGGAGTGGGAAGCTGAACTGGAACATTTGAGTTCTAAGAGAAATATCTTATTAGTCTTTCTCTAAAATGCTGTCACCTTGGTCATAGCATATGACTAGCTGTCAATGAATGTATTAAGGGAGCTTCTTTGCCTGCAAGGTATGTGTCTGTCCCCATAGCTTTGCCACACAACCTTTACTATCCTTGCATTCCTTTTGATAGCAAAGCTTCAGAAAAAGCACAGTTCAATAGCCAAAGCTGAAGGCAGTCTAATAGTCACCAAGACCGTACAGAAGACAGACTATGAGCATGGTGGGTTCTCCCCTCCAGTTTGGGGAAGGGTTCTATGAAGCCAGAGGTCTGCAGCTACAGAACAAAGAAGAAGAGAAATCTATGCCACACTGAATGTCCTGCATTGCCAATAACCGCATTAAAGCAGCTCTAACGTTGTGGAAGAAAACATCCTGATCTTGGATTATATAGAGTCTTTGCCATTTCCTAAGTCAAAATAAGCAGATAGTTTTGCAGACTCATTTAAAATCAGCACCTTTCTATGTAAATATTACATTTGAGGACTAGAACTTACCATTTTTTATTGCAATATGGTGAATAAGATCTCCAGAAGACTGCCACCTCCACTGCGATGGATGACATGCACCAAAAAGAAGAGAGACAGTGAGAGCCTGGGAAGTTTTACAAGATAAAACAGACAAAAAGTTATGTGGCCCAAGGATAGTGGCAGATGACTGGTCAACTCAGGAACATAATTCAGGTCACCTGAACCCCTGGTGCCAGTCCAAAGAACTGGACAAAGCTTCCTGCCTTAAGCTTTTAATTGCCTTATTGGTAAAGTGCAATGATAAACGGTATTTTAGAAAAACAAAGCAACCTCCTGGACTGAGGAAAGGAAAAGTAAGAGAAAAAAACCCAACCACCGAAACTCCAAACCCACACCCTATTTACTTTTGAAGAAAAAGCATAATGAGGATTTTTTATTTTATCTGAGTTTATATTACAGCAAATACAAGAGCTCAGCAGTAATTGCACAGTTTTTTATATTCTTTGTGTGCATTGTGCATAGATTTTTTTTATTTTATTTCATATATAATTTATGACCTGCTGCAGAGAATCTACCAAGTTAATGCATATGTTTAACACAAATAAAAGAAGCAATTTTAGTTAAAAGGAAAGCTATTTCCCCTTCAGTTGAAAAGGTGATATCCAGTGGATGGCTGGTCACTATTTCTAGCAAGCTAACATAGGGGGAAAACAAAGTATACCATTATATATATTTTTTTCTTTTCTTTATTTTGTGATTCAAAACCTACCCTACTGGGACTCTGAAGATATATTAGAAGTCGATTTCATTTTGTTTCATTGTACCACTAGCATCTCTGGCAATAAATAAATGCATTACCACAAACTGAAAAAAGTATTAGAATTAAAGACTTATGCATAGGTCACCTTTTCCAGCGTATGTTAGATTTGATTGTCATTATGGTTATTTCATAAAGCTACTCCTGCAGCTGGTGGCTGTTGCACTGATTTGCAGAAAAGAAATTAATTTAGGGGTGTACTATTTTAAGCCATTTATACTTCTACAGAGAAGTATCACAACACCTTTGAGTTACTAACAAATTTTATCCAACCAGTTGTGGGTTGCTGAGATCCTGCCACATAGCGGCCACTGCCAATGTTTATAAATCAGCAGACTGTTTCTTGCCCATGGAGAAATTGAAGCTAGTGAGCTCCAGACTGGGCCCCAAGACACTGCCTTCTGCATACAAATTGGAAACTTTTTACACTCTAGAGTGTGAAACAAGCAGACTGGTGTTTGTTGCTAACTTGACAGGTTGCAACACATAGGTTACCTTAAGATTTGGTTCCAGCTGGGGCATATTTAAGGACCGCAGAATAGGGCAGTCCAAGAGCTAGAGCATGAGAAAAACTTTGGGATTTGATTGAAGAACAGTGTAGTGAGAAAGCATAAGCATAGATAATATCTAACGGGCATTCATCTGTGCAAAAATAAACATGCTGAAATGTTTGAAACACCATAATATTGTGAGTTTTCCATCTGTGGGATTGGTCAAATCATTTTTCCAAGGTTTCACTTTCTTTCAAGAAAGTGGCTAAGTTAAGAACAGAGTCCAAGTTCCTTGACTGTCCTAGCTACAAAGCCATCCTTCCTTTTTTAAGTGGCAATTGAATTAATCATAGAGTACCACTTTATGGACAAGTTGCTCTGGAGTCAAAGTGAGTAAAGGCATTAGACTCTGGCTCTTAAATAACCTCTGTAGTACATTACTCCACAGTCTGTCTCATCTTGCAAGATACCATCACAACATTATTATTACAGTGGTTCACATAATTCCTTTTTTCATATGCATTATCCCTCAGGGAAACCTTATTTTGTTAGCCGACTGATAAAAGTCAGAAGTCTTTTAACAAAGCTCCATTTTCAGAAATGTCAACGATAATGAAAAAATAAAATGAGGAGAAGAGTGACCACAGTGATTCCCTAAGAGTTATACACACATTATTCTGTTTCTTCTAGCTCCAATTCTTTGCCTAGGAGAGAAATTATACGTAACATCCACCACATATTTATTCATCTCTGCAATGTCACCATTATTTTGACATCAACATGGTATCATTATCACCTCTGAGCCATAGGATAGTACAATGCTAAATAGCTTAAGGACTGTAAAGGAAATAATAAATGCAGGGTGTAAGCTCTGTTAAGAAAAACAAACAAACAAACAAACAAACAGGAGAAGTGACAACTTACTGATTCTGAAATTTCTTGGCTTGGGACAAAACTGTCATTAAACCTAAAAAAAATAACAAAAATGGTTAGGCCACATCCTATTGTGTCTTCAGCAAAATCCTGCTTTTTATGATCTGAAATTCCAACCTTAGATTACAAAATATATAGCATCAAAGCTAGCAGTAATCAGGAAAGCATGAGCCTTTAAACGGAATGCTAAGACTGTATCTATCTAACACCAAAACATCAAACAAAAGCATTGCAATGACCTTCTTGAATGTTTCTGGTCAAGTGATTCTTCTTGCAGTTTGTTTCCTTTTACAGTTGGGAATGGGCTAGCTCAAGTCATATGCAGAAACTGAAGGTGTATTACATCTTTGAATCAATTCTGTTCATTTGTTTATACCTTACTGTTCTATATTCCTCTAGAGGTATTTGTAAGGGCTATTAACCTTGTTTTAACTTTTGCCCCCTGGGCCAGGTGGAATCTCTAGCAGAAACAGCAGGATGAACCTTCCTTAAAACAGAAGTATATTCTCAGCTGGGAAAAGCTCCCTGAATACAAAGTGAGGTTGAGAGGCAGAGGTGCTGTGCGAATGCACACACTTCCCTGGGTGCTGTGTGAATGAATGCACACACTGGGGAAGCGTGGATCCTGCAGCCTGTGATACCCCTGCTGGGAAGAAACACCCAGCTGGACCTCAGGTTGGAAAACAGAAAGGAAGTGTTTCCTGAGGAACTGGAGAGCACTGCATGGACGTTGCTGCCTCTTTCATAATTACCTTGTTCCCAGGCTGAGAAGAAACTATAAGAATATCTGCTGCCAGGATACGGTGTGTAGGGAGAAAACATTATTTATAAACCTATTTATTTCTGTTCCACCTCACCTTGGCTTCTCCCTTTGAAAGTTCGGCTTTTATAGATTTATTTTCTTTAATGTCTGGTTTTATGCTTATGTATAGATAGTTTGTGGGCAAATCAAAACTTGTTTAGAATTCAAAAGCCTTGATTTTTAAAGTCTTGAACTCAAGAGTTTAAAGTGAGACTCACTGTCTCACCCATCATCAGCCTTCAGATGGATTTCTTTTAAAGATATTTAATACACGACAGGGTCTACACTCAAGAGAAGAAAAAATGTTTTCTAGTGCAACAACGTATTTCAGAATCACCTCAATGGTGAACTATTGCAAAACGTCACTGGGTGTGTCCAAACTTCAGAGCAGATACACATCACTGTCCTGGTCTCCCACTTTGTTTAGACTAAGCAACATGCTGAAACACACAACAAACTCTTTCTACTTATTCTTCCACTGGAAACTTGGGCTTGGGGAGGATCAGGATATACCAGAATGAGACCTGGATGTATGTCAGGACGTGACTAAGATATGCAGTAGATCCAGGTGCACTGACAATCCTGGGAGTCTTGGTTTAACTCTACCTGATGTTAATGCTGTTAAAGGCAACGATGGTCATAACAGAGAGCAAAGTTTATCATGCCTGTGGAGAGGCAGTGTGTATAAAATGTTTTCCTAGTACTCTTATCAAAGCATCCAAAATCTTTGTAGATCTAGAAGAATACAAAAATTTCATACCATCTTGGTGAAGACATGTATAATATTTTATTTAAGGAAACAAACCCAGTGCTCTCTGGTTCTTCAGGAATTTATCAGCATCCATTACTGTCCATCTCGACTGAATAATCTATATCTAATAGACTATATAAGCATGAATTCAACAGAAAAAAACAGCCTAGTCATTAGAAAATCAAATGAAGAATACAAAAATTTCATACCATCTTGGTGAAGACATGTATAATATTTTATTTAAGGAAACAAACCCAGTGCTCTCTGGTTCTTCAGGAATTTATCAGCATCCATTACTGTCCATCTCGACTGAATAATCTATATCTAATAGACTATATAAGCATGAATTCAACAGAAAAAAACAGCCTAGTCATTAGAAAATCAAATTCCACATCTCTATTTTTCCTTTGTAAATACAGATATCTGAAAATATAAACAGCTGTACACAAAAAAAATGCCTGTAGAAAGAACCAGTTGGATACAGTTTAAGAAACACATTATCCTTAATGAATACCATAAAGACTGGGCCCAAGGGGAACAAAGGCGTAAGAAACTGGCTATGGTCCCAATTCCCTGGTACTTGATTCCCTGGTAAACTAGCTGGAGTTGTATTATAACTTATCTAGCTTTTTTTTCCATCAATAGAGTACTTATATGGAGATTTTGTTAAAAATATCTTTTCTGCCTTATGAAAGTTTTGTCATATTCTGAAATTCTCAAGTATCTCAATATTGCAAATTTTAAATGTTGGAGTCTAGGTAATATTTTGATTAAAGCATTCTTAAAACATCATTAAAGCATTTTTTTACTATGAGTCTAAAATGTTCATAATGAGAACAAAGTTTGGTTTTTACACAGAAAAAACATTCTGAC
>NW_008794836.1:3180957-3191129 GCF_000699145.1 Aptenodytes forsteri | reverse complement strand
GATGGAGGAGAGAATTGGAAGAGCACAAGTGAGAAAAACTCATGGGTTGAGAAAAAAACAGTTTAATAATTAAAATAGAATAAAATCCTAATAATAAGAAGAATAATAAGAAGAATATACAAAGCAAGTGATGCACAATGCAGTTGCTCACCACCCACCCACCGATGCCCAGCCGTCCCAGAGCAGCGGCCCCCCTGGCCAGCTTTCCCCAGTTTCTATACCGAGCAGACGTCACATTGGTATGCCCCCAGCTTCTTGTGCACCTCCAGCCTTCTCAGTCGGCAGAGCATGGGAAGCTGAAAAGTCCTTGACGAGTGTAAGCACTGCTTAGCAACAACTAAAACATCGGTGTGTTATCAACATTGTTCTCCTCCTAAATCCAACACACAGCACTGTACCAGCTACTAGGAAGGAAATTAACTCTAACCCTGCCGAAACCAAGACACATGAAAATTCAAGTTTTTTATTAATAAAATATTGAAACAGACAAATTTATTTAAAATAACCAGTTTTCAGTCCCACTGCTTTGCTAATAACTGACATTCATTGAAACAATTTTCCAAAACCTTCATCTTCTACAGAAGGTTCTAATTTGATATTTTTTCCTGGTTGTTACTATCAC
Source organism: Aptenodytes forsteri (assembly GCF_000699145.1). Lineage (NCBI taxonomy): Eukaryota > Metazoa > Chordata > Aves > Sphenisciformes > Spheniscidae > Aptenodytes > Aptenodytes forsteri. Next base: position 3,190,507 of record NW_008794836.1, on the reverse strand, counting down.
ACATCTGTGTGGGTAGTTGTAGGAAAGTGCCTAACTTGACACCATAAAAATGTGGGGACACTGCTCTTATTCAGGGAGAACAATTAGCTGTGTATATATATTATGAAGGATTTAGTTACTTTCTACCACCACTGGTATAATATTAATGTAGACGGTACTATATCAATATAGCTGGGCTGCAAAAAATTTCTGGCAACTGATGTTACTGGGAAGTTCACACAGTACTTGCCTAGTCCCTCAGATATTCCACATCAGATTAAAAAAAAAAAAAACCAAACAAAACCCAACTATTTCCCAATCTGTTTGCTGTTTTTGTAAGGCTATGTGCCTCTACTACTTCTATTGTCCTTCACCCAACTTGTTGCAAGTGAGGTTATGTGTATCCTAAACTGGAGCACATTTCTCATGGCTAAGTAACTTCCCCTTGCATGGGGAAATGGTTTCCTGCAGCTCTGTTGATCCTTTTCTAGGCAGACATTCAATTCTTAGTTATTAGAGCTTCACGAAACTCAAGATCTTTATGAATCATAACTGTTTTTCAGAAGAGATGCACCAGTATGAATTAATCTCCAAACCCCTTATTTCAACAGCAGTATGAGTGGAAGCAATTTGAAGGAAAAAGCTTCAGCAGAAAAACATTCCCATGCTTATATGCCAAATAAGCGATACGTAAACAGAGAAGTGTTCAAGTCTCTGGAGATTTTAGAAATACAACAAAAACAGAACATAAATTGAAGAAGCTGCAAAGCTAAAGAATATACAGTATTTACATACTTCTATAAGAAAGCAGTAACCATTCTGTGTCAAAGAATTGAACAAATACTGTGAGCTATAAGGGTGCAAAACATAAAAGGAAAACACCCTAAAATCACCTGTGTTCTCTTTACTTCTTAATCATATAAAAACTCTCTGTTGCCTTTTCTGTTAGCTTTTTTTTTTTTTGTGGTTGGGTTGGTTTTTTCCCCCCCCCCCCCCCCCCCCCAGTTTGGAGAGTTTTTAAGTGAGATTAGTAAATTTAATTAACATTTAATTAGTTCATTCCAAAAAATTAAAATTCAAGAGAAATCACACTTTCTCAGGTTTGTCTCTTTAATTGTAACGTAGAATTGCTGACTCTACCAAGCCTCCCATTACTTTTTAATCATATTGCTATCAATGTTATTAAAACCCTAAGACCTCAAATCACCAAGCTGGTTTCATTCTCTTTTTGTGCTTTAGGAGTTCTGGGAAGTACCAGGAATTAAAATCAAAGCCTTTACAGTGAATATTTATCAGACAAACATCTTTTTTTGTTTTTAACTTTCTGAGAGATACTTCTTTTGCAGAAAATTCTCTTGCAGATTTTATTTCCCTTTGAAATACTATTCAAAAAGCAACCCAACCTAAATCCAGTAGAAGATCTGCACCAAACAATCCTTTAAATGTCAAACAACAGTTTTAATGTTGTATGACTAAAACAGATTTTCATTTTCTTAATGTCAGAGTTCTTCTGTGGAAGAGATTTAGATACAACTATTTGATATATGCCTTAAATATTCAGAATATACTCTCAAGTATAGGTTACTAATAGATAGGATAACCAAGGGAGGAATCTAACAGAAATCAGTTCCTGGTGCTTGACAAAGGTGTCTGCCTAATAAGACAGATGGAAGATGAAGAACCACTCAAGTGAAGAGCTAGGAAAGATTAGCAGGGCAAGATTGAAATAGTTCCCTTTCTGTGCTGTATGTGGAAGCAGATGAAAAATGCCTGGACACATTTTTTTCCTCTAAAAGTTTAGATTAATGCATAAAACTCCTTGAAGTGGGAGAAAAAGACCAACCATATGAACGAGTAAGAAAAAGACTCTTGAAATACAATGGATACACTTTGTATAATAACCATCTGATACCACACTTGAGCAGATTAAATACCTCTTGACATCTCTTCACTGGATACAAATAAAGATAAAATATATAACAAATACAGGAGGCATCTTATGTGGTTCTGAGTCTAAGCAAAGGATGTTTACGTAGATCACCAAATCATGCAATAATAGCTTGAGTTTAGCAATACATCTTGTAGAACCACACTTAAAAAAAAAAATCTTATAGAAATTATTTCACTTGTTTTTCATAGTAAGTGACACACTCTTTCCCACTGTTGCCAATAAAACAGAATTTTGTTGAAGTGACAAAAAGTCTATCTTAATAGACACCACTGCAGCATTGTAGTTCCTATTGTGTGACCAGAATCACTCCACATGAGTCATCAGCATGTTGCATGTTTCCTGAACATGATAAATACTGTAAAGTAACACCTTTTCTGTTTGACCTGAAATCATGATGTTTTGTGAATAGAAGAAAACATCAGGTTGGGTTTGAGCATCAAGGGTGAAATACTACTTCCATTAAAGTTGACTTTAACTTTGACATTGTATGCCAGTCAGACTGTGCTGTGTGAATTTATGGGATATAAACACTTTCTGTGATTGATATTCATAACAGTTCCTGTTATACTGCCTTCCAATGCTGATGTGCTTTGTACTGCTTTACAAGACATAGCATCTAGAATGGATTTTTTTTTTCTTTGCACTTTTTGGGTCTCATCTAATCTTGTATTGACACTTGCCCCACAGTCACAAGACTTAACAGGTTGAATTTTTCTTCTTGTAAAGCTATAAGCTTGCACAGCAGCTAGTTTTTGGCACTCACATTTATTAATTTTTCGGAGTAAGAGTTTGTGAGGGAATTATGCAGAAATTTTGTTGTGTATTGTTAGAAAGCTCTGTGCAGTCTGATACTTCCTTCTGCTTTCCACTGTATCTGCTTAGTATTAGGTTTTGTCCTCAAATTTCCTGTGATAAAACATAAAAAGTCCATAAACAATGAAACTTATTTCTACTACTTGCCCAGATAGCAATTGGTTAACTAATGACTATTTGGGTCAGTTTTATTCCTCTGTTAAGTGATCTTAAGAATAATAAGGAGATAAGGTGTCAGTTACTGAAATGGACATTATTGGAGAGCAGCAACAATTAAACTATTCAAAAACAGGAACCTGGGCCTAAAAAGATACGTAAGATACTTAAGCTCAAACTTTAACCTGCATTACTGAAGGACTAGATTCCTGTTTCTGTCAAAATCAGTGGGTTTGTGCCTTCACCTCAGTTAAGAAGAGCCATTTGTGACAAACAGGTTACTTGAACAGGTACCAAACCTGCCTTTCTAATCACTTGAAGCTTGGAGAGTTCCCAAGAGCCTTTACACAGAACAATGCTAGTAGGTTTTTGCCCTTCCATCTAGGCAAAATTTTTATCTGGGATGGTAGTTTTATCACTCGGGGACTGTTGCTCTCTGCCATCAGCAGGCGGGTGCCCTTCCAGGTACACGCAAGAGAACAAACCACTCAGGAAAGAGTGCCCTAGTAGCAGAAGTTGTTCTAGTAGCACCCACTGGCTCCTGACTCTCATCTTTCCTGGGACAATGGTACAGTGCGTATTCAATTAGCCTGATGGCTACTGGAAGCATTTGGCCTACAAGTGCTGCACAGCACGGGAGGTCTGGTCATGGGGTAAGGGTTGTGGCCAACAGCACTATTCTGCCCGCTGGATAAATTTCAAGGCAAGCCTCAGTGCAGAGCTGGATATAACCTCCTTAATCATATGGATATCTACTTTTGTTTCTGTATTTACATTAAACACAAAATTCTAGATTTGCATTAAATACAGAATTATATTGGATACTCTCTACATTTGTAGGGAGTTTTACTTAGACTGTTGGCATATATTGTAAAGTTATAACAAGAGTACATATACGTTCTTATTAGCTTCTAGGACACTGACTACTTTTTAACTATTTACAGTCTTCCCACTCTTCCCACTCTGGAAGTATTCCTATTCACAGCAATTTAAAGAGATGATGTGAAAAGTTCTCTGAAGTGTAAGCACAATTTCTCTTATACGTAAAAATAGAAAAATATGTTAAATGTGTGTTTCAAGTGGAATGAAAACATGATTATGGAGTCATCTTAAAATCCACATAATCCACGACTTTATCACAGGGTGTAAGTCAAGAAACTGAACTTTTACCAACTGCATCAGGCAGTATGAAGGACACTGGTACGAGTGAAAGCAATATTAGAAACTCTAGGGCTGCTACACTCCACTAGTTATGAGATTGCTCCAGCACCTACATAGTGTGAGGTTTTGCCACTAGTACAGAGCAAAGCATAAATACCCAATCAGCTTAACATAAATGAGATAAAGGGCAATCACAAACATTTTATTTTGACCTCATGTGGTAGCCTAAATTCCCTTTTTACTGGGAATTCAGGTATTCCTTGTGGCTTGTTTTAGACAACAAAGTCTTCCATTGCCTTTTTGTATTATGTACACATTATTAGGTTTGCCCATACTTACGTGTGAGCTGAAAATTAATTTGTTTAACATCACAAGTTTAAATCTCCATTGTTTTATTTGGGTGTGAATAAGCCCTCCTGGAAAGCTTAAATTTCCTCCGTTCTGCGATATGACCAGTTGATGGACTGACAACAAACCAAGTACGAACTTCAGGGTCCTAGGCAGTTGGTAACTAGTGGAATATAATAAAGAACAGCTTGTTAAACCATCTGTCATCTGTAAATGGGAATGTTTACCTTCAGCCAGTGCTGAAAGTGACTTATACTTTGATCTCACGCTGAAATGCACTAGGTTTACTGATCAGCAGTTATGCCAGTGAGGTTCTAGGAGGTTACCTTTTTACAACCTTTCATCTGTTAGGTACTGCCTCCAAGACGAGATGTGGTTATTGGCCTTGTGAAAGTCCCTTGAGAGTTTCACTCTGGTGTTATATAGATTAATTTCATCAAACTGCAGTAAAGTTTAACTTCGCACTGGAATGGAGCAGGACCTCTCACTCACTCACTGACAGAGTCTCAGTTGATGGACTGATATAATCAAACACGATCTCAAGCAATATCTCAAAAAGAGTAAGTTCTGTTTTTTGGTTACGCTGACTGAAGTGTGCTTTATGCTGGAAGAAAGGTTTTGGAAAAGAATTACGTTGGGTTTTGTGAGCATGCATGCAGCTGACCTCACACAGCACTACTCGGGCAACGGACTCCTCATTCTTGTGTGCCCGTGTTCTTCGGATGCTCAGAGCACAGTTTCTGTGGTTGACATTGTTTCAGTAGTAGGTCTCTGCTTAGTAACAACCTTAGTAACTGTACTCTTTAGCTTGAATATGTATGATAAAGTTCTGAGAATTAGCTGAGTGAGGAGAAAATGTGTGCAAATATACAACCAGATAATTGAAACAGAGAGTTCTCCATTCTGGCACAAAGAAGTGTTGAAGGCACAGACAACAACAGCAGCTACCTTCCCTAACTGAAGTTCTTTATATAAAGACAGTAAAATGTCTTCTGTGATAGCTTATTTTTTGCCTCTGTAAGATGATTTCCACAAGTCAATTCAGAGTGCAGAAGAGGGAATTCTTTAGGGAACAGAGTGTGACCAGAGCTACGCCCACCAGGTGAGAGTTTTACAGCTGACCTGCTTGTAAGCAAGACTGAGCCCCATAAAACAGAACCTTTTAACTGTGCCACCATTTTCTCTCATAGGGTCAGTTCCAGCTCTGTGCCACCTGCCTTGCATTTTGTCCACAAGGCTGGCAATGACTGTGAATTGTGAGGAGGAGAAAGACAAACAAAACAACATTTCCCTCCCCCTTTGCCCCCCAATCTCCTCCACATGAACCCTGTCACTCATTGAAAAATATTTATTACCTTTCTGAGAGGCCACCCTGCTTTATTCAAATTAAGTTACCTTGTCCACAGATATTTTAATGGCAGTCGCTGGAGCCCTGTTAAGTCTCGTATTTCAATACCTGCCTATCTCTACCTAATAATGCTTGCTGGTAACTTTTAATTTCATTAGAGATATCATTGTAGTACATGCTAAATGAACACCACCAAAAAGTAGCACAAGAGTGCAAGAAGTCATTAAATTATTACTCCCAAAGTCTCATGATGATTATTGTTAATAGGGCAATCAAATCCTGCTGTATTGTTCCCTAACTACATGCCTGCTTAGTGGGTGGCATACATTTTCATTAAATAAAGACTTATGGTTAGAAGAAGAATGTAATCAACATTAATGACCTGAAGAGTAATTGAAAATACAGTCTCAGTCACCACCCCACCCAGCTATTAAAAAGGACAATCATTAAAAAAATTCTAAATTAATTCCATTTTGTCTCTCTGCATGTTTGTAGACTATCATTCACATTCTCTCCACACTGTTATCTCTCTTTTTCTGGTCAAATTAATTTAATGTAATTAGAATAAAATACATTGTATGTGAAAATAAAATTTTGGCATTGACTACTTCTGATAACAAGTACTACAAGGAAGAGCATTATCCATTCAACATGCATTCATTATACATTACCATTTGTGCTAACTAAATCATTTTGGGTTAAACCGATTTAGCCACAGTCTACAATAATTACATTCCCCCCCATCCCACCAGTGTTTACCAATTCCATAAATGAGGCCAAAAATGGGTTGTAGTTTATGTTTAAACAAAAAAATCTGAGCCAAACAACCACAATTGTTTTTCTTAAGCTCACAATATACAACATTCCTTTCTGGGTTTATATAAATTTTTGTTTGTTTCTTTCTTTTTTTTTTCCTTCCCTCCTTACCTTACAAGAACTCAGTATAAACAAGTTGGTTTTGTGCAATCATTAAAAAAAAAAAAAAAATCCACAAGACAAAACAGAACAAAAGGCAAACACAATATGGAGGTCATTTTAATTTCACCATGAGACAAATGACTAGAACTTCATATACTTCTTCAGTTTAGACTATCAGCAGTTCGAAAGACTAACAAAATTCTAAAGTACTTCAAGACTGGGGACTGACACAGCAAGGATTTAAAGTACCTGAACATTTCTCCACATGATGACATCTGAGAAACAATGTCAATCCACTAATCAACTACTACCTCTGCATTTTTTTTTTTTTCAATATGGGAAAACATTGTTTTTCAAGAAAGAGCTTCAACACAGTTGCCTTCCTCCCCTGACTCTTATCTGTAAACAGGCAGATGTTCCTGAATTAATATATGTGAGTCATTGACCATTTATTCTTTAGTACCAAATGAAATACATTTTGTAGTGTTAAGCAAAATTATTAAGTGGAACGTATAATACAGTTTAATGATTTTTGTGAAACTGGAGGAGAAAAATAATTATTTCCCTAACTATGCATTTTTCATGTTGAGTTTGTTTGTTTTAATGTAGATGGCATTATCATCTGTTCTTCAAACCCTTTTTCTTTCACTTAAATCTAGTAGCACTTCACACTAGTATTGAAGATAAGAATGAAACAGTACCTACAACAAGGCAGACATCATTGGATTTGAAAAATAAACAGTGATCTAGCCAATAATCTTAATGCTGACCCAGAACTACTTGAACTCAAAACCTCACAAAAATTGGATTAAAGAAATAAACAGTGATCTAGCCAATAATCTTAATGCTGACCCAGAACTACTTGAACTGAAAACAGCTCACAAAAAAAGATCTAGTCTCATTCCAATTAAATCAATGTCTTTTTTTTTCCCAGTGTTTAAGGAATTAATGTGAAACAGTAGTTGAGGATAAATAGCTGTGGAAGAAAGGAGACTAGGAAAGTACTATTTTATTCTGAAGTTATCAACCATTTGCTCCACTTTTGGAAGAATGTGCTGCTTTTTTTTAATTTTTTTTTTCTTCCCTTTTAATCTATTTTTCTTATGAGATGATTTTCTCTGTATAATTATTTATTTAATCATTTAGATCTGTGCAAAGTAGGCAGAGAATTTCCCATAATAGAATATTCAGGCAGTAACACTTTACACCTGGTTTTGGGGGGTTGAAATGATTATGTACGAGGAAGAAGGACTGCAGAATCAAAAATACTGTTTTACATTTCCAAAGTTTATACCAGAAGATAAAAGAAGTAAAATAATATACTTTTAGTATTGGTTACTTAAGTAAGAGCTTCATGGAACTGTTAATAAAAACAGTCAAAATGCAATAAAAATATGCCAATTTGAAATGGTATTTGTGCATTGAAAAGGTGAATGTTGCTCTTATACAGTACACTTATCCTACATCGAATATATTGGTATATTATTCCATTGATTTTTTTAAAAGAGGAAATGACTGTCAAAACCACTGAAAGATACTGATGGCACAATACAGCCTACATTCAAGATTATTTTAAAATCTTTGTGTTTATGTTTTTCATCTGACTTTTTTAATGACAAACTTTTCACAGACTATTTATAGAAGTTGTATGTTCTATAAAGATCCCTTTTGCTGTCTGACTGCACTCAAGAATCCCACCGCTGTGAAATATTCCTACATCATTCAGAAATCTGGCGTTGCATCCAACCCTTCATCAGCCTTTCTCCATGACTGTATTTTTCTGCTGTTCTTTGTGGCTTGTGGGACTAAATATCTGCTCATTTTTAGAAATCAGGCAATTCCAAACAGTAGATTCATTGTTTAGGTTCCTATATAGGGGTATGCTATTTACAGCAAAAGGGAGCCCATGTAGATCCACTGCTGTAAACCCTAAAGGGAAATGTAGTAGGATAAGTGAAGAATATTTTAATATCTCTTCTTTGTGACATATTTTAATGTTATCAATGGAATTTTCTTTCCAGCATCTGACATCACAAGGAACAAGCTAGTGTATGTGTATCTAGAGGAGGGCAACACAAGTCACATCAAAGCAAGCAGAGATATGGATTTATAGCATCTTAGCTATTTCACAGGAATCATCCATATGCACACTCATATACATACAACAGTATCAGCAGGCAGCTGAGCACCACACAGCTGCTCGTTCACTCCCCTGCTCAGTGGGATGGGGGAAAGAATTGGCAGGGTGAAAGTGAGAAAACTCATGGGTTGAGATAAAGAGTTTAATAACTAAAAAAAGAAAGAAAAAAGAAAACAACAAAGAGAATAAAAAGACCAAAACCAAGAGAAACAAGTGATTAAAAAAAAAAAAAATTGCTCACCGCTAACTTATGGTTGTGGTGATGACTGGGTGTCAGTTCAACCTCCACCTCACCCCAGTTTTATTGCTGAGCACACCATATGGTATGGGGTATCCCTTTGGTTAGCTGGGGTCAGCTGTCCCAGCTGTGTCCTCTCCCATCTTCCTGTGTACTCCCAGCCCACTCACTGCCAGGACAGGTTGAGGAACAGAAAAGGCCTTGGCACTGTGCAAGCACTGCTCAGCAATAGCTAAAACATCAGTGTGTTATCAACACTGCTCTCATCACAGATGCAAAACTGTCCTGGTTTTGGCAGGGAAAGAGTTAATTTCCTTCCTAGTAGCTGGTACAGTGCTGTGTGTTGGATTTAGGGTGAGAATAATGTTGATAACACACCGATGTTTTAGCTGTTGCTAAGCAGTGCTTACACTGGTCAAGGACTTTTCAGCTTCCCATGTTCTACTGACTGAGAAGGCTGGAGGTGCACAAGAAGCTGGGTGGGGGCACAGCCAGGAC